>NW_017259306.1:295230-320230 GCF_001594045.1 Atta colombica | reverse complement strand
TAATGGAAATTAGACCTCGCAACACGACGTTAGGTGTTTGAATTTAGCTGTCATATCTAAATTTTAGCTGTAGCAGCAAATCATTTTTTCTGTGATCGTATAACACAGTAAATTACACAATAAAAGATAGAGATAAACAGATGCGCAGGAATATATATAATCTTCTATGTATGTTTGAATTAATCAAAGAAGATAAAGATGATAAAAAAAAAATATATATATATTTCATTCTAAAATCGTGAAAATGGGCAGTAGCGCTTGTCAGTAGACACGAACATTGTAGCACGTGTCTCTTATAACGTTGAGAGAGTCAATACTCCAAAGAGAGTAAAGCGCCAGACAGAAACAAAATTTTGCGGTGAAAGGGCTGTTGGGAAAGGGCCAATAAGGTTTCTGTCGAATTTATTTGCCAAACATTCCAGTATCGAAGGTTTTGTGTCGAACGTCAAATATAACTCGAATAGATAGAAGCCTTTTCCTTATCTCAGCTGTATATAGCATTCCACGAATAAAAGGATACGATGCATAGCATAAAAGTTCTTCATATCTGTCCTTATTTGATTTTTGCATTATGTATTTTTATCTAATTGACAATTAAAATTATATGTCGAAGTAATAAATATTTTATGAAAAATATAAGCTTAGTTTCTTGTTCAGTAAAAATCACTTCATAAAAATCATACAATTTTTGAATTAATTTCTTGCATATATAAAATATAATTGCGTGATCTTTATGGCAATATATACATCTGAAGTTTAAAATTTAGAATACATTGACAATTTTTTAATTTTTCGTTTATAGCATGTTTTGTAAAAAAGTTATTATTAACGCTTCCCTGCTAACACCATGAAGCTGCGCAAGTCATTGCGCAATAATTTAGTTTCAATGAAATACATTTTTTAGGAGTAGAAAGTTAGTACACCTATGTGCAGTCGAGCGACAGTTCGTGCTGCCTCCAGAGGATACAGATTTCGGGGCGAGTGCTCGGGAGAAACTTCTTAAGAAAATACGTTCCAAGCAATCGGTATCGGAGTGCGAAGTCTAGTTCGAACTTTCGCGACTGCTCCACCTCGGTCGTCCGGCTAAGCAATCTTCTTGAAACTCTCTTGGCTCCCCCGAGGAATCGCTATCCGAGTTGTTCAGATGATAAACACGGGACTGTATGATAAGAAGCATGCTGTATTCCCTGTGATAACGAATAATTGAGCATACAGTGTTTTGTATTACGCAAAACTGTAGCTTGAAGGAAGATTAATACTTTTGAAAAAGATACTTTTGAAAAATGAGTATCTTTATTAAATAGAACAGGTCATGTTAAAGTACATGACATGATACAAGCCGATACACGTATGAGTAATATTTAATATATTAAATATAACACGTATAATTATATTTACGTATACATTTAATATGAACCTTATTTTCACATATCCTAAAAATAAGGTTCATACTAAATCGTTTATAATAATAATTTTTTTATCTTCTTAATATGTAAATGTCATTTTTCGGGTGAGATTTAGAAACTTTCATTTTTTTCGGAACTGTCTCCGCAGAGTTTTTCAGAGTATTTCTCGGCGAATGTAGAAAGTCAGAAGATCGAAAAAACCTAAAGTTCAAATGTCGAGACGATTTATTGTCGTCTTTCTCCCTCTCTTGCCTTTCTTCTTTCTTCTCCTTTTCTTCTCAGCTATTGTGATTCGTGTTGACTGTTGACTGGATAGTCGACAGGGTAAAATGGAACCAGTGCAACGACGAGGCGAAATGAAAGCCCAGCACTGGAAGCCCCGACCCGTGGTTGTGCATTAAGTTGAAATCCCCGTATTTGCTCAACGTGGAAAATCGTGGAAAATCACTGGAAAATCCACATCGTTGAAAACAAAAACGGTTCGCCATGTGCAAATAGAGGGGATTGCGTAGATTCGTGTTCGCTTACAAAAAATGTGCGGATTGACTACGAAACGTTACACCGATTGCTGACCTCTTTAATTAAGTCCATTGACTGTATCGAGTGGAACGTGTCGCGTTAACACGAATGTTTCTAAATTTAACGTGTGATGTGTCCTGAAGATGCACCAAAGTTTTTTTATCTTCTTTTTGTATGGAAAATTTCAGTGCAAATAGAAAAGACAACGGTGAGAATGAAGGAAATATAGTTTGCTCATATTGCTGTTTCCGGACGATTTCTGCTTCGCGTGACTATCCAGCCTGAAAATGACGTTTTGCGGAATCGACAGTTTTCTGCCATATGAGTTAACAAATGCTGAATAACCCGAAATTCCGGAAGCCGTTAAAGCTAGATGAGAATGTGAGAAGGATGGGGGATGCAGATGACGCCGTGTCGCGGCGTTGCGAATTATAATTAAATTTAAGTACGCAGCTCCGGTAGTTACGTAGAAATGCATGTGAGATTTTGGGGCGGAAATTACTTCGTGTCATTTCGAGAGCTTGCTTTGCCATAGTATTTTATACAGTACGTAAGTAACCGCACTCTGCGCGTACAATTAATTTTAAACTATCCCAATTTCATTCGCGATTGTTGTTATTTACCTATTCATCATACATGTATAACTTTCTATATTTAATATAACAAAATTCATACATTCTAAATTCTTTAAAATGGAATCTCACTCTAAAGAGTAAAAATTAAGCCAGTCTTGAAAAAGAATGGCTCAATTTTCAATCTTAAAAAGTAAAAAGTAAAAATTTTACCCTTTAGAGTGAGATTCATTTTAAAAGTTTTAGAGAATATGGTTATTTAAATTGATATTTAAATTTAAAATCTAATGATGATAAAATCTAATAAAATCTTTTACACGCTATGTATCTATATGTACGTTTACGCAAATTTATTCATAATCAACGAAACACGGCTAGAAAGTTTAACTTCGGTTTATCGAGCCAGCCATGTATGCATATTAATATCAGTTATTTTTCAATTATGTCAGCAATACAATGCGGAATAATTACGCGGAATATTATGAATCATAATGAAATCCAATATATTTTATTCACATTGGCCAAACGGAATTATAACCCAGAATAGTTGTCATCTTGTCGACTAAGGACTATAGGCGACGGGGAATTCATACCGCACAATATAACATTGCATCTTTTTCGGCGTTGCGAATGCTGAAGTAACAAAAGCAACGTGGGTCGCTGTAATAATTAGCCACCATACAAAATTAATGTAGCGTGGGACGCCGTGGAAAGGCAAACTTTCGAGCGTTCTAATACCGCGACGCGCCGCGTTACGGAGCTCCATACAGTCGCCAGCACGTTGTTGTTGCCGATCATTAATAAAGCTGCGGGCTGCTGCTGCTTCTTATGCTGTCTTCTGCAAACACGCGACAGTTATGTGCCGCATCGACTTACGAATTAATCTTTTAATACCTTATGGTGTTAACGAGGCCACTTTATCATTATGTCAAGGCGATCATTTAAACGGACATGCTTAGTAAACTGCAATTTTAATTTTGCTTAGTAATAGAATGATAGCATTTAGTGTGACGAGCTTACAGTCATAAATCGATTCGTTTTAAAGTCTTTTATAATTATTTTTATTATATAGAATAGGATCGAATAGAAAAGAGAAGAATTTTTAACGAGAAAATTTTTTCTTTATAGACTATTAAAAAAAAAAATAGATTCAAAGGCTTCTCTCACTTTGTAAAAAAAAGATTTTAAGATTTTATTTTTAACAACTTATGATTTTTGTATTTGTTTTCTTATCAAACTTACTCTATATAAAATTGCTTCATATCAGTGCAAACTGCAAACGACTAAAAAATTTTTTGTACCTTTTTTGATTTACAATTTCTTTCGTTATATTTATAATTATGCTCATATCTAATATGTAATTCCGATGAAGTGTGTAAATCCGTGATATTTAAGACGCGGGTGACGAGAAAAATTACACTACCGCGGTTCTTTGATACGTTCGTGGTAATTGAAGCGTCAACGGTCATTCGAAACTCGGGTCATTTCGAAGCTCTGTAACCGGAGAGGGCGAAAGTAATTACCAGCCGCGGCGCGTAAGTAATTAAGTATCCGTCAGGCGGAATTCACGAATTGCAGAAACACTCGCTAAATTGAAGGTACGTCTAACGGGTAACGTACACATTCTGGCTCATGTACATGCGTATAAGTGTAGACCGATGCGCTTGCCTGCATCGGAGCTTCGTCCACACATCGATAGTCGTATCTATCGTTGTAGTACGATAGCTTAATGTAATCATTCTCGAGTGTGCTGCCGAGATACGTGTCGCGGCATGCATCTGTTCCCTCTGATTAACTTCATCTTCTCCTTGTACTCACGATCATACGAGGAAGCTTGGAGACGATCGAAAGGGGATAGAGGGATGAGAGAGGGTAGGGCAAGTGGAGTCGAGACGGACGATTGCGTTTCACTCTCGAGTTGGAGAGCACAAGTAGGTACATACGTATGTGGGCATACAGTATCCTTACGTGACCGACCTCGTAAGTATCGCGTGGCCGCGATCGACACATAGGAAATGAGTATTGGTCGATCAATAATGGAGGGACCGTTAAATTATTTAGTAACAATCCACTTCCGTAGGATTTTGTTAAATGGACTGAATTTGTAAACCTGTTGAAAGGCTCCTCGCAGGAGCGAGCTTTGTGACTCTTCTGGCGCTGCTCTTTGCGTTGCTTTCGCACTATCACGTTTTGTCACATGTATTACATATTACTTTGTATTACATATTTTGTATTACATACAAAATCGTTATTATATTTCTTTTTATAGTCATGTGCGTACGTATGTTGAAAGAAAAGTTTATATTGTATTGCATTTAAATATTTTGCATATATCAGAAAACATTGAAGCACATGCGAAACGTAAAAAGAAATTGCCATTATATCCAATTATTGCAAATAAATGTTGCAAATAAAATTATTATATAAATGCTTATTTACAAAAGATAATTTGTTTTGTATTATATAATAATATGTAAAATAATATAAAATAATAAGATGTTAGAACATTTTACATAATTTTACCACAGAAAAACAGACATTATCACAAAAATAATCTGTAACATCTTTCGATAATTTTAGAAAATGTTTTTATTTCATTTGATTCGAATTATATTTATATGAAATTTTTGCATTTTTTAAATATTTTTTTATATATTTTTATACCTTAATTCTGCACAGGTCAATTTCACGTAGCTATATATATTTTATAATTGGGTTCCTTTGTATGTTGGGTTCCTGTTAATTGCCGTCGAAATAATTCCCTGCAGAGGGACGTTGCTGCACCAGCTTGTGGTGTTTTGTGTGATGAAGGTTGTTTTGGTTCAGGATTAGTTGACAAAAGGCGAATATCGTGAAGGCCGTTAACTATCGTCGGCTATTGCCGGGCGAATGCGCGGGGTCAAATCTAATTGTAGTTAACGACTGAAAATTAGTGTTCATCCTCTAGATGCACGCGAATTATTATTAACGCGATACCGAGTGTAACTGCGAGTGTAACTGCGACTGCAATTTCTAATTCCGCGAGGCGGTCCGTGACATAAAGCATGCCGCGAAAATCTAACGGCATAATATATCGACGTTATGCAAACAGCTCCACGTTAGAGAACACAAGAAGTTATAGGTTTATAATTAACGGCAATGTAGAATATTGTTTTAATTTTTACAATTTTTCTGTATAGATCTTGCACAATATAACTTTTAATAACGGAACTTTTCAATAAAGTAAAGGTCCGATATTGGCGAATAACTTGCGTTTATTTACTTACTTATACTATATTCTCTATTTTTCTGCATTTCTCTTTTTTATCAGTCAATTTTTTTGCATGATATTTTAGCCCTTATTTACTATCTTCTTCAAATCGACAATTTTGTCATGTTTCTTTTGCAGCCGATATGGTGCAAAAATTTTCAGTAATAAAAGTCAAGTTTTAATCGGACAACTGATGAGTTAATAATTTTTTTTTGTGGACGTATTTTGTTTAAAGCTTTCTCTATGATTTTACATTTCATATTTGCAGAGAGTAAAAACCGAGGCAAATCGGATCAATTTTTATTCATTGGTAAAAGAGTAATCAAAATCCAATTTTGATATTAAGTTTTATTATAAATTTTTAATTTTTACAACTTTGGCTTAGATTTTATATAATAAAATAATACATAAATATAGTAATTTTTATTGCACAGCGAAAAAATGAAGAAGAGGGAATTATATGATTCATTCTAAAATTGAAGGGAATCACTAATTTATCAGACTGCTTTGGAAAGCTGTAAAAATCATAATAATTTGTATAAGTTTCAACATATCTTTTCGTTTTTTCGTCAAAATAACCAAATTCATAATTTTTTTGAAATGATGATTTTATAATATTTGATAGAAATAAATTCTTCATGTACTCATGAGATTTTTTGCGTTTATAATATATCGTCGACTGACATTAAACACGCAATAGAGGACTGTTATTTATTGTTTTCTGGTGCAAATGGAAGCGCCCGGAAGTAACTAGCATGATAAAACAGCTCTTTTGAAACAAAAACATAACAGAATTAACAATAATAAATGTCAATTAACTATCTCTTACTTTAATCCGATTCGCCTCGGTCTATCTCATATTGCATTCGATAGTATATCTTTACCAAGAGTTGTACGATTATCTTGATTTGTCAAATCATCTGCCCTCAGAGAAAATCAATTGGCTGCAACTTAACGGTAGACTATACTGCATGTATGACACGATCGATTCCCATATACGCATGTGGTAAATTATAAACGCAACACCAGTTGCATTCGGCTTAGTTGAAACTGTTGCAATTACCGCACAACTTCTGCCTGACGAAAACGCGTCCGTCAAATCTCTCGCCCGTTTTGCGGTGAGAATGTCGGCTGTCGTGGGTAGAACATGTCTCGAGTAGCTAGCAAGCAAGTATCGTGTATCACAGCGCGCGACGTATACGGAGCAAGCGAAACCCCTATATACGTGGGGATGATAACGGTGACTATTATTAATCTACGTAGGAGCGCGCGGCAATCAATTATCCTATCTTATGCCACCTCAACATACAGCCGCCATGACCCCCGGCGCAAAACGGTAACGCCTGCAAGTCCAGGGGCGCAGAACAATGTACCTATACGCTAACGAGTTTCTAGAATCCCGGATATCGTGCGGAGGGTTCGGTTACGCGAGCATTCACGTAAGTGTGGGTGCGCGCTTTACACGCATGGCAACGACTTCGCGTTGTACATGCGAGCCTTCCGGCTCTACCGTTCGCGTACTTTTGCTTGTAGATGAACTCATATGTAGTAGATGTTTCGCGTGTGTAAATGTCGACGTGTATTTTCAACATGAGCGACTAACAGAGAGACACCATTAAACTGTTGATGTCGTAGGAATGATATGCTGCAAACGTGGCGCAAAGCCCATCAGTTTCAACACATACGGACATGGTGCATGCTACAACTGAGATATATACTTATCTGACCAAATTACTTGAAAGAAGCTCGAGCGCGCATCATGGTGTAATCCGTAAAATCAATGTTATGAAGAAATAATACGAGACTTTCCAAGCGTATCTTCATAACGTTGATTATAAGTATAACTCAAATTAGAAGCATTGAAACATTTTCAAACTTGGCGAAACTTGTAAAATCTTGAGTAAAGCTGCAGTTAAGTAACATATCATACTTTGAAAAGATTATTTTGATGCTAATAGAATCGTATAATATATCATAATATATGCGCTTTTATGGTTAAAATTTTTATACAGCCGCGTAATGCATCGCTGTGTTGCATTACGGGAGATGATGAGAGCATTTTCTTGCGATCGAATCGCGAATTTAACGCAGCCGATTGAACACTTGGTAGAATCGAACCTGCTAATCGGTGTGGACGTAAACGACTCTCGTTATCTCCCTTCAGTGCTTATCGATTCGGCGAATCGCACGAGCGGAATCCGTTTAGACGGCGCTATTTGTCAGCGCCAAATGAGGCGATTACACGCGCCCGTCCAATGTATATATACCTGCGAACGATATTTAATTAGAACCCGATCGGCACCACCATTGCATCGTAGATTCGTAGCGGCAAATGAGGACGCCGGAAAATTAGGAGTAGGACGCAACCAAAATTGACGGCGCTCTCCATTTCGATTAGTCGTTGAAACTTATACTGAATACTTATTAATATGCATCGAAACGGAGGACACATTTGAGTTATGAGTAAACAATTAATTATATGAATTGTATCAATTGACAATTCACATACGTATTCGAGATACGATTGTGAATCCCATATGAGTCGAATTTATATGAATAATATATTCTCTCTATTATTAACTTGATGCAATAATTATACACGTAACAAAATATTCATGCGATTGAGAATGTTCGTTTCAATAATGACTTAATTATGAAAATGTCACAAAATAGATTAACTCTTGTTATCTTAAGATAAAAGAAACGGAGATAAAATACACAGTTTTATAAATATGCAATAGATGAAAAGTCTTCCGAGTCTCACGTAATAGATTCACACGAAGAGGGCTCTCACGGCTGAAAAAAACACATTTCACGGCGAGTGTCATTTCAGCGCACTCCGCAGCGATATAAAAATGTTCCCTGGCGCGTTTTGAAGCTGTCCGTCGCAGTGTCGCGTTTCGAGACTATAAAAATTTAGGCTGTCCTACCTTTCGGATAAAAAATGCTTTTCGTCAAATGATTGTTTAATACGTTTATTGTTTCGCTTGTCTGTATCGTTATTATCACACCCCGGCTTAATTACTTTTATCCTCTTCGTGGAAATATCGCTCTCATTTCTTCTTTTTCGCACTCTGGCGATAATGAAAATTCGGTTCGTTGAGAGCGATGGAATTGTTTACAGTGCAGTAATGACTATACATATAACATCCTATAGAAAAGCTTTTGCCCTCTTTATCCATCGCGACGATACAAAAGAGAACTCAATTCGTTTCGAATTCACCGAGTCGGATTCAATGGAAGAGCCGGCAATATCACGCGGAAAGAACGATTCATATCGAATTTAAGGCCGATTTTACGGGGAGTCAGTGGATAATCCGACTGCGAGACCGAGACGCCGTGTTCGAGAGTGAGAACGGGCAAGATGAATATTCCATGCTAAATTCGCGGCGAAAGAAATCCAACGAGGGAAAACGAGAAGAAGGAGACGGCGAGTCTCGTGACCCTTTTCCGCGGGAGATTTACCACTTGTTTCGGAACTTCTTCGTCGCCGAAAGAAAGAATTTAGCTCTCGTTTAAGAACTTCGGTCCCCTCGGTACCTCGTTTAGTATCTGCGATCGCGCGGCATGTCGACATGCTCGTCTAACAAATTCGCGCATCGATATTTATATATAAGTAACATATTTCTTTTGCTGTTGTGCAAAAATTGTGTTGATTTTCAATTTCATTGGCAAATAATTTAAAGACTGTTACTATGTTATTTCATTACGTATATAATCTGTTTATAATTTGTTCATAAAATTTGAAGTTTAAAGTATCTAAATATTTATCTAATCTAATTTTCTATTTAGAAATTATTAGAATCATGGCACAATATATGATGTCACAGTATTAGTACCTACATTGAAAAAAAAAGATTGACTGAATATGATATTTTTAATTGGTTGCGTTAGCCTATCGAAATCCTGTACTGACATTGTGAATAAGCTAACGCAACCAAAAATTGGCTGCTGCTAATTAAAAATGCTATGCCATATTTTACCATCTAATTTATTACAGCAGCCAATCTTTTTTTTTCAATATGTATTTGCAAAGTAATAATCCTTATAATTTTTGTCTTGATGTAATGTTCTGTGATTTTTTAATTACACGTATTGTAACAAGAATATTAATTTACTGATTCAATTAAATCCATTTATGACATATGCTTGTATCAGCTTGTACAAGCAATTTTTTTCGAGACGGACCTGAAACTGATGCTATTTGTTTTATTCAGAGTACAATTTTGGGGTAGAAAGCAGACAGGTATGCAACAGCGGTACAACGCTGGCGTTTGTGCATCAGCCTACTTCCGCTCGAGTAAATACAACCTTAATTAACACGGCGTCAGCTCGCACTTCCCTTCACAACCCTTCTCTACGGACTTACGACACAACAAACAGACGTAATTCACGCAATTGTCCTTCGAACGCGAGCAGACATCACGGACGAAGATGGTGCATTCCTTCCTTGCAGACCGCGTCGTAAATTAATTAAGGCCGCATTTCAGTCGTTCCCAATGTATTTGCACAGGGGTTAATATTCCTGCAAATGTCCTCCGTTTCTCCGCTCAAAGAGTTCTGGTCCTCGTAGAATCGTCTTGTGTATTTTCCGGGCATTCTGAAAAGAGAACGAGGAAATATATTAACGTACGATGGACAAATTTGCATAATACGCTAGCGTAACCAGACTAGCAAAACTGTGAATATATTATATTTATTTAATATTAGTATTAGTGCACATTATGTACGCAAACATAAAACGATTTAACACATTTTGTTTAAATATTTGGCAATTTGATTTAAACGGCAAAAATAACAAATTGAAAAATATGATCAGAATTTTTTGTCAATGATTTTAAAGTATCTTTTTGTCTTCTATCTTGGGAGCTTGCTAAAGATGATTTTAGATATATATGCGAGTCGCGTCATGTGCGGACGTAAAATGTGATTTCAAGAATCCGCCAGTAAATAACATTTTTAGAGCCAAGGCTCGAGGGTGCACCTCCGCCTCTTTCTCCGCTTATTCATGAGTATTTGACTTATTCAAGAAGCGAGGGTCCGAGAAGACCTGAATGCAAGAGGCCATGGACATACATCGACCACCGATGCGAGGGTAATATGAATCCAAAGGCTAAACTTACCATGCATTTCAGATTTTCTCGCGAAGCTACTGTACGTATACGAAAAGCGAATATATAAGCTGCCTTGAGAATAAGGTGAATCGAATATCGATTACGAGTAACGATTAATGCGCATTCTCATTTTTAATCTTGCGATTTATTCGAATCGTTATAGATACATGACACGATCATCATTCATGCCTGTCGACTGCAGGAGTTTTCGACTTTTAAAAATCTGAGATCCCTCAAAAGTTTCGTAGCGGAATATTTTGTTCTTGAACTTAAACAGAATTTATTTCTTTTCTATCGCAGTATATATGCGAAAAGTGTTTTTTTTTTTTTTTTACACTTTCTGACTGTTTGGAAGAAGAATTCTGTTTTGAAACTCTCCTAACCGCTAAATCGATTGTTTCGTGGGAACGAAGATTTTTCTTGGCGATCGCAAATCTAGGTCGAAATTAAATTACTGAGTTGAGGCGAACCAACCGCCGAGCGTTGAGAAAGCTCGCACCGTTTCGTTTTGTACCGTAAATACGTCCGACCTTTCCCGATAGTTCCAACGGACCTAGTTGATTTCTTTTTTGCTACGCGGATGGTTCACACGTCGCGTCCACGTGCTGACCGGAGAGTTTCGAAAAACCCGCCGATAGAAAGTTTCCCAACGTAACCCTCTTTAGCCTCGAAAACGACGGCAGCAAACGATCTTCCGTCAACGTTTTCCGTCACGTGTTTTTACTGTGACTTGCCGTCGACCTAATGCGGATCGACGGCGAAGGGGCGGAGAACGAGACGAGGGGTGGAGGAGGAGGGGTGGAGGCGGGGGTAGTGCAGAAAAGTTTAGTGAATTCCGCTCTGTGCTGCAGCTAATCTTCCAAACTACTTCGAGTTTAATTTCCCTTATCGCGACTTTCAGCGCCTTACGATCGGCGGCGAAGTTCTTTTTGTTTTGTCGCGGCGAGAGCTGGCTTGATTATCCATTACCGCGTGATTTATTAGCGCAGACGTTAGCCGGATTTACCCTTTAGCGGCAATAAATAGTGAAAGATTTTCGGAGGATCCGACGTTAAATCCTAATATCAATTTCGGCGCTCGTTCAAGTGCGCGTGCCAGCGCGATGAAATAGCTCTGGCAATATCTGACGCATTTCAATGATTTCTTTATTTCATCGTTAGAGATTATTTCATCGTTAGATTATTTTCGCTCTGCTATTGCAGCATTCCAATATTTATGGATTAAAACACAGATGGAGATTCGAAAAACGTTTCCAAAATTATAAATTTCGAATACTTACATTAGAATAAACATTATTTGAAAAATCTGTCGGAGTAATTAATCTAATTATCTGGAAAGGTCAGATTTTTGGATGCACATTATTTACAATTATACGTAAAGTATCATTATCTAAGGTAATTGAATTATCTTAGATAATTAATTCCAGAAAAAAAAGATTTCATAAAATTGATTTGTCCATTGTTTCAACTTTTCAATAATCCCGTTACTAATTGTTTTTAAATGTATAATAAAATATGAGGTTTTACGGAGATAACTGTAATGTTTCCTCGTGGTCGGACGCGAACCGATGGATACGAGGACGTTAAATGTTTGACATGGGACATTAAATAAACGGTTCGCACAGATGGTTAAAATCAACAACGTGATAACATGGTAAGAGAATCTTGATGCAATTTCTAAAACGTGACAATGCGTTCCAATTGATATTAATCGATGAATTCTTTGAATAATATCGAACTTTAGCCAAAGAAAATATTTATTTACATACGGATATTAATTCCTTATACACCTTTTTGTGCTCTATAAATCATAAACAAAAATGGATTTTTTAATATATACTATCTTATTTAAAAAATAATTAAACTAAACGCTTTAAAAAAATTATTGAGAACACAAGTATTGTGATAGAGAAATATAAAGCTTGTTTGCAAAACAAAATAAAAAGGATAGTAATCAAAAAACGAGCAATAATGTTATAAAATATATAAGAATAATAAATCTAATCTATTCTTTGAGAAGATATGAAATGAATAGAAGTAATAAAAACTTTTGGACTCTACTTAATCTTCATTAGTTTGGCATCAAAATATAATAAGATAATAAAGGACAGCAAAGAGAATTGAAAGGGCTTTAACTCGCAATTAAAATTGAATAAACAGCATAAATACGGAAAAAAATGTGTCAAATATTATATACACAATTATTATATACACAATTATGTATACACAAAGAGTTATGTATTATATTAGATGATATGTCAGAACTTATCATTTATCTTGTTTGTGAAAATTAAAATAAAATGCAAACATTAGCGTCAAGTACCAAAACCAATGGGTGCATGATAGATTACTTTTTTGACCATTACATAATTACATTTAGCTTTCATAAAAAACAAAAAGTGATTGCATGTCATAAGGTGTTTTGTGAAAGTCTTGATAAAGACGAAAAAAATTAATGCACGGTACATGTTCAAATACGAACATCATTAAATCCTGTTTCTTATTATATTACATTTCTTATATATATCTTTTATATACAAATTCAAAAGGATAAGCAGTTTAGGGCGATCAACAGTGTTGGCAGTGTTGATGTGTCGGTTGGCGATATGGGAACGATTACGACCTCCCTTTTTCCAGTCCAGATCATTACCTTCGTTTACCCGTATCTTATCGCTGGTTAGTACGAAAAGTGGAGGATACCTCCGACCATTCACTCTTATATATTCCGTCATCGACTGGCATTCGCTTCTAGACATATCGACATCTTCAATGTAACTTAAAGCCAACCAACTTTCCTATCAAAAAGACAGGCGCCGAGTCGTCGACCGGTCTTTTGCTCGGATTAACGGACTCTCGCCGATTCTCCTGGTTGCTCGAGTCACCCCTTGTGTCCTTGTTTCGCAATTGCAGTCGACTCCCCCTTGTCGCGTTCCGAGGAATCGCTCGTAAACAAAGCCAGAATAAATTGACATTTCTCCGCCTCTTTCCTACTTACCGTTTTCTCCCGAGTCTCCCCTCATACCGTCGACGCTAGTTGAATCCTCGCTTCACAACCCCTTTCGCGACGAATTTATCAGGTAATCCGACGAAATCTGACGCTAGAATGTTGAAATAATTCGGAATTTCCGTCGCTCTATTCCGACATTGACGAGAAATAATTTGATGAAACTTATGGAAGAGAGAGAGAGAGAGAGAGAGAGAGAGAGAGAGAGAGAGAGAGAGAGAGAGAGAGAGGAGGGGCGGTGCAATTGTATATTTTTCCAGAAGATATCAAATAGGTTTAAGAAAGATGTATTAGATATAGTAGGAACGATAATATTTATTGCTTTTAAGTTGAATAAAATATCCTTTTAACATAGTAGATGCGAGAAAAATATGGAAATGTAAATACTTGGGTTATGTACAATATACTTTTAAAGGATCCAGTGAAACTTCATGCGCAAAGAAGGATCTTTCATATGAACATGGATTCGTAAAATGCTTTCTTTCTCAGTTATTTTGGAATACTATGAATATATCAGTTACTACAAAAATTTTCGCGAAATCGTTTGTTATCTTAAATCCTCGCCCCCTTATTTATTATAAATATTATATATATAATATTTATAAAACATACATTGATTCTATAAAAAAATAAGTAGATATACGCAACTAATATAAATAGGAATTATGTAGAATAATGTAACGAGTTAGGCGAATATAATTGAATATAAATAAATAATTAATTAACATTAATTTACTTTATTTCTATAAGCTTGTCAGAAAGAAAACATCTAATTTGTTCATAATACTGTTTGTTCGTTTTCTCAAAAGAAAAACTAACTACATGTTCCGACAGTTTCTTTTTATCTTTGTAATATGATAGCAGTGAGCAAACTGAGCTATTGTAAAATTTTATAGAGGCTTTTGAAGGAGCAAGCGTTATTACAATAGTATATAATTATAACTATGAACGCTGGACTACAGTAATTAAGCATAGCACAGCATTCATCGTTAAAAATTCTTTTCTTCTTCTCGAGGCGAATCGCGTTCCTCGATTACGAGCGGCTTGCGTCTTGTTTCATTAGAAGCTTGATGAAAAAAAAAGTAAAAAGATACACGTCAATGCAGCTCTTTTGTTATCTTTCTGCCTTTTTCGGCTGTCTTTTACTAGCAGCAGACTACTTTCGCGCGGTTATTTAAAAGGGAAAGATAGCGGGACGCGCAATGAAGGATAACGCATTGTCCACTAACGGCGCAGTTAAAACTTGTCTCATAATTACTCTCATTTAACACCATTCGCCTCTGTACTTTCCTCTTCCTTCTTCTTGTTTGACTCTGTATCACCTCTTTCTTCGTTCGCTCCAGTACCCGTGTCGGCATGGCGAGCACAGCGTGAGGTAACTCGTTCGTGCTCTACTTCGGGTATTAAATCTCATGCTACTTCATAATATCCTGAAACTCATGATATCTTATAAGCATAAGTTACGTCAATTAATAGCGTCGCCGTGCAATATATTACACCTTACTTCCTATGCATACTTGATTCAACATACACCCTCTGAGTATATTAAATGCCTTGTAATGCTAGTGTGATATCGGCAATACAAGTATTACGATATATCACATTAGCGATTGGAGACTGCATTCGCAAATGTGTTTCTTAACTAATTAAAAGGAAGCTGTTGGATAGCAATTCCTTTCTTATTGATCAAGAGACGCAAACGCGAACACAGACGTTAATCTCCAATCACTAGTGTGATACAAGCATAACTGTAGAGATATGACAAACGCGCGACGGATAAAGATGTTATATGAATAAATAAATAGAAATTTAAAAAAGAGGAAAAAGGAATATTAATTGCCTAATCTTTAAAGAAAATATTTCGAAACAAAGAGCATTGTAAGAAGTATTCATTACGATAAATTTTTTAATTTTTATTTTACATTTAGTTAGCCTTTTTTTATATGTAGAATTATTAACCGAATGTTATAGCTTCAGTTATGAGACTCTATGTATTTTTCTTTTGTGTATTATACTCGCTAACATTTCGCGGTAGGTTTGTGCATGAATTCTTGATTGTATTTCGTCGGTGATTGGTACAATTGCTGGACAGATTTCAAGTTACTGCGGCGCGGCGCAACGCTTTCATTGTCGCGCAGGATCACCGGATGGTGCTGGACATTCCGCGGACGCAATTCGAAATCGTTTAAAAAATAGGAAGGGAGGAGAGGAAAGAGAGAGGAAGAGGAAACAAATTTTCGGCGTTGTTTCGTCGGCCGCCAAGTGCTCGTTGGGCGTTTACGTCGGCATGGTTTTTCATGGTATGTTTCCATTATTTGAATACGTAGAAGTCCAGTTTGCGGGCGTAGTTTCGTGGTGCGCGAGCCACTATCAGGATCGACCGATTATTTTTACGATAGCGAGTAGAACCGCGAAAAGCGCGAATTTTTCTAGTAACTAGTAGGAAAAGAGAGCCTCTCGAAACTCGGTTAGTATCGATCGAAATTCGCTTTATGTGCTCTGGACTCCTACCACTGCCGACTTGCGCTCCTGCCGAGCCACGCACCCCTTCGCCCCGCGCGAGCCACCCCTGTGACCGCTATCCGCGATATCTTCGTCATATTTCCATCCTTGTTTACATATGGCGTGTGCACACACCGAGCATAGTGGCCGTGCCCATTGTTTGACTGAATGTAAAACAGTTCACGCGCCACAGTCAAGGATTCAATTTTCGATTGATGCGATTTTAATGGCGTGTTTACTTTGAAATCGGGCGGCGTACCGATAGCAGTATCGGCCTGCATCAACTCTGAGTAAAATACGGTAGGTGTGTTTTTTTCGATAGTGAAATTAATGGATTTTGCTCGGGAGAGTGCTTTTTCGAGAAAAGTCTCGAAAAGCAAGAGAATTCTTTTATGCATAACTTCCGTATAAAAAAGAAAGAAAAATTTACAAGCTACCACAACTTTTTGAATCTACACATGATGAAATCAAAACGGAGTCTCTAAAAATATGGTGCTATTGAATGCATACGATTTTTCTTTAGTTATGTGCGTGGATTTACTTATATACAAACGTTTCCTAGATAAATTGGAAAATTTGCAGTTTATTTTTAGATTCTTCCTGCTTTCTTTTCGTTTTTTAAATAATAAAATTGTGAAATTTATTATTTCAAATTTAAAAATGTAATTCTGAATATCAGGCTGTGAACGATAAGAATTTGAGATTTAATCGAATATTTAGTTTTAAAAGACAATAAATAATGTAATATGATCATAATAATTAAAATGCGATCATTCTGAAAAACGTGCTGAGATTATAAGCGTTTTTTCGTTGGTACTCGCAGCGAGAGATTAATGGATTTTGCGCACAAGAGCACTATTTCGAGAAACTGGGTCTCGCAAAGCGAGAGAATTCTTTTTATATACCTATGCGACTTCCGCGTAACCTCAGGGCAAGCGTCTAATTCTCAAAGAGAAATTTACATACGCAATTTTTATAGAGAAACTCAAAGTTTTCATACTTTTGTTTAGTTTATATCTTCTATACAATCGATGATCAGCTGAACATAATAATTTTATCATTACAATAATTTTGCGCAATAATTAATACTGAGAAATACTTGAATTTTATGTGACGTTGTAAAGTGTTAGTCAGTTTCAAAAGAGTAAAATTTAACAGGTTAGGTTATCTATAATTAGCATAGATTAACGTTATATAGTATATGCAACTAAACAATATATACGTTATGATATTCGATAGGCCCATTGGTAATATCGTCTGTGGTGTCTGTTATTCGATTATACGTATAATAATCCGCGGTGCGTAACAAAGGGTTTAATTTTCGATTGATACGGCAGACTATTTACTTTGAAATTTAGCGCCGCACGCAGATACGTCACTCAAAGCCGATAAAATGTAACCGACTGTACTCCGATCGAAAACAATGGTGTCGGATTTTTTAATCGAGAAAATCGGAGACGTACGGCGCGATACAATACACCCTTTATCCGTTTGCGCAAGGGTTGAAATTGTTGGCCCGATTTTTCACCGCCAACACAAACGAATTTTACAGTACGCTCGAAAATAAAATAGTAATTAATAGAATTAAGTACGTGGCCATACGCGGTACGGAATTTCGGATGCAACAATAGAAATTTGTAATAACTGCAACTATTGTTCAGACGTATGTAAAACTAACCGCAATCTATTGTTAAAAATTTAGTTTAATTTTCGATTGATGCAATTTCAATAGGTACGTGCAATTTCCTACTTTGAAATTTAGTCATTGCTTTGCTATTTAGATTCAGAATCGATCAAGCAAAATTAGTTCACAGATACTATCGTGGAATATAAATAGAAAATCTAGCGATTATAATAATTATTTACGGTTCTAGAAATAATTAAATATTCAATGATTTTACAAAAAATATGCAGTATTTTATTAATTTTTATTATTTCGAAAATATTTATTTTCTTAAAATATAGAAAATATGGATTTAATGAATACGTATTATATTTGATTTATATTTAATTTGGTTTAAAAATATACTAAAGATTATGTACGTTATTATATGCTCGTTAAAAAATTAATATTATACTAAAGACTTTTATGTATTGTGTACATTATTATGTGTTCGTTAAAAAATTGATGAATGGATATTGATAGCTGCGCAGCGTAAGACATTTGAAAATTACGAGACAACTTTGTTGGAAATAATTAATACCATGAGGAAATTGTTTGACCGCGCGACGAACAGAAATTAACGAACGTTGCAACTGAATTGCTCGTAAAATGAAGCTACGGCGAGGATCGAGAGGTAAAGTAAATAAAGTTCAGTAGCTGGCCAGCTTGTGATGGCGGTATGACATTTATTCTGAAACTATTAAAGTCTAACTTTGTGCACAGCTATTGGACAGACTGATGTCGTGCTACAGAATATATTGGTGAACTGGAATTAATTTCGCCTGCTGTTACTCTTTTCTCGTGTCTCGATCAAATGGTAATGTGAAAGAAATTTCTGTTCAGAAGATTATATTAAAGCGTTTTCTCGTGACGTTTATTAAGAATCTGCCCAAGAGTTATTTCGTTCGAGAGAAATAATTCGAGAATTGATGTCAAGAAAGCGTTATGCAATAGTAATGTTAATGAATCAACGTCGGTGCTCAATATATTCATTTGAGTTTATTAACTGAGAGATTTAATTCCGTCGATGGTGAAGTAACAATTTGCTCGCGCTGGCAATGTTCCTGACGCCGGTATGGTAGACTTCCGATGACCAGGTCAGCTAGTAAACGTTTCCGTTATCACGCCAGGTTTACGTGCTGTAAGTTGATCCCTTCGAAATTCGCCTTCATTAACTAACCATGGTGTGAAACATGATTATCAAACATGCGTAATTACATTTTAAAAATGTGCAGACACTTACGTTTTTTAAAATCCATTTTATAAATGCGTAAGCATAGTGATTGGTATTGATCAATCACAATCGAATATTTTCCTCATATTCAGCTACGATTGGTAAATTCTTACAACTACAATCACTTACAACTACTATGCTTAAGCATTTGTAGAATAAACTTTATCGACACGCAAAATCTTTTGCCTATCTCGCCAGGGACAAAATATCTTCTCCCGTCAAGTTCAAACTGAGATTCCTAGATATAGCAAGCTCCTTTCGTGTGCGTTCATAATACACATTTCAAGAGCGGTAAGTTATATTTCATCTCGTTCAAATAAAGGGCTTCTTCATGTACTAGTACCTATCACGGCGGATGATTCTCAACTCACTTCTATCCTGACACGCTCGAGAATACCGCGACGTCGTGGAACTCTCTCCGAGTGTTCGATGGAAACGAACTTACGCTCGCATGTTCATGCTTTCGCGCTGGTGAGACGCTTTCGCGTACGTGCCACAAATATATGTGTGTATATGCATAATAAAAGGATATTCCGACAGTGCGTGGCCCGAGGCATTGCGAAATAGAAAATTGGCTCATCCATTTCTCGTAGCACTTTTCCTGCCGAGCAGGATTGCTCGGCCCGTGTTGAATAAATGCATGTATCTCGAAGGCGCAGCTACACCGCTCCCTCCTGACTTCGGCTCTTCTTTCGCTCGGATAGTAATCCTCTTGCGTATAATACCCCCTAGGAGAAACGGAAACCAGGGACCAATGATTCGAATCGATGAAGACGTATCGCTGAACCGCGCCAACTCTCCTGGTCGTTCTCCCACTGCTGTTTCGTTTCTCTTGACGATTACAAATGCCAACAGAATTTTCGCTCAACCATTCGAATAGAATAAGCAAACTTCTGGTAAACTTTTGCCAAAAGAATAAGTAAAATTTTTAAAGCAAGATAGAAACTAGTAAATGGTATTGAGTATTGAATATAAACAGTCAGAAAATAAGAAAATACACGCATTATTGGAAAAACTAATTCTACTACCGGGTATTGACGTTAATGATTACTTGTATATCCGTTCGTTTGCCCGTATTGTCGTAAATTGTCGTAAGGAAAGAGACCTTAATACTTTATTTTACAACCACGCCGTACATCCGCTCGAGAGTTTCCATTCGTAGTCTCTTCCGCGATCCGCCTTAAGGGATGGACACTTGCGTTCGTTGGTGGGGCATTACGAGGAATCGAGCTCACAGTCAGCTACAAATGTTCTCGAAACAGTGGCTGCTTCTCGCAGAATACAAGGGCGAAGAAAGACATAAGATGGCCGCGACAGAACGAAAGCCCGGTGACGGGAAAAAACTTCGCCTCGTTATTCGAGGCTCAACGAAATCCCTTCCGTTCTTGCTACTGGGTTCGCTGGTAATGCAGGTGAGCCAGACAAACTGCGGTTTCGCAATTTCGTCGGGGAAAAAGGGCGATTCACGGGTATAATTTATAATTACGTTATCGTCAAAGGGTTCGTCTGACACGCTGCTGATGGCAGGCAAAATGTTTCGCGCCGTCAGAGGGGAAATTTCGCGAGGCAAAGCAGAAGCGTTGCCCTTTCCGACGTATGTTATTACGTCGGGAAATTACGTTATTAGTCTATGAAGTCATATATTTAAATCTAGATCGTTCTGAATCTTTATATGACGAAAGTACACATTTTAGACTTTATGCTAATTTTATAATTAATATCAAGGCGACAATTAATTTTGTAGATAACATGACAATGATGTTTATTTTATTATTTTATATATTTTAATTTTTTGTATAATATACAAAAAAAAACGTCATATTGATACTTGCAAAACCTAAAATCTAATAGTAATAAATATAATTATTGATATTAAGTGAAATAAACCGAGAAACGTTCAATATAAATAAAAGACAAGAATATTATTTTCAAAGTGGGTCTCGACTTTATTTGTGAATATTATAAATACAATTGTCAATTCTGAAGTCTATAAGTATTGGTGTCCTGTTCATACAGAAAGACACTCTATATAATTAGAATGTTGCCAAAATATAAAATAACGGATATAAATCAATTAATATTTCGTGCCAAATAATTCGTTGATACTTATTTGATATTATTCCAAAATGATGATTTTGCTAACCATTAGCGAGTTTAAGAAAATAATAATTTTATGCAATGGCAACGTGATCTTTTCGCGTTAATATATAAAACACATCTACATATACGTCAGACAAAAAAAATAATAAATGAGCAAAAATTTTTGGTTTTGTAAAATAAATAAGAGAATAAATTCACATTTATTATATTATTATTATATTACAACCTCTGAATGTATTTTCGAATTATTATTTTCTGCATTTGCTAATCAGCGAGCAAAATCATTGCGTTCGTATTGAACCGAGTGTTCGTAGCATCAACGAACGATACGATGAAAACGATGAAAATCAAGCAATTTTAAACGTAAATACAACGAAAACGATGATGAAAAGTGTATAATGTATCAATATTTCATGGCATCGTTAATGAGGTAAAAGATTGAGAATATTATTTCTAGCTGTCAGATTTCGAACATTCGAACGCTACAAGTTGTTATAATCATTGGGAATTGTTTATGACAGGAAAAGATATGTAAAAAAAAAACATAGACTTAAGCACACAAAATTTTATTTCAAATTATATATACATTAAATGGTATAGATTGTCGAAGATATATTGAAAAAATTAAAGAGATCGATTTATCGTAGCGATAAATGAAAAGTTCACAAGTTAGTAACTTGAAGATATAATTTTCTGTTTGAATTATGAGAATTCGAGGGGCGATTAAGAACATAAATTTAACACATGGCGAATCATATTTTAATGCAGTTATGCACGATGATTGGGGTCTGCTCATTTCGAAAAAATAGACGAAAGTTTTTCAATAAAATAAAAAAAAGAAGAGCAATTGGCGTAAAATGGTGCGCTACCTATTTGTCCAGGAACTTTTGAAAGGCTCTCCTATTGGTCCGAATTCGAGAGATCCGAAGCCATTATCGGCTGATATATTATCGGCGCGAAAGTATAATCGCCCGAGCGAGAAACTGACCGGACGCAGCTCCGGTACTCCTTTAATCCGAGAGTTTCTTTCGTAGGTTTTCTTCACTCTTCTTGCTCGTTCGTATAGTTTCTCCTTTACTCGCCACTGCCGCCAACCGGAGAATGGCCATCCGCTCCAGCGGATATGTATATATATGTATATACATCGCCACCGCGCCACGCGAAAAGACCACCAGAGAACTTTTATTCGAGCGATCCCGGCCCGCGCGACTCGCTCGAGTGGTCAGACAGAAATTTAAGTTCGGCTTTTTCGCGAAGTGCTTCCCCCTCGAAAGAGCGGTTAGCTCGTAATCGGACCTGCCTCGATAGTTACTGGCCGTATATGTAGCTTTTGGAAGAACCGACACTCTAGTCAATGGTGATTGAAATGACCGCTTCTTTAAGTGGAAAGAAGCACGGCAAATCTTTGCGTTAGCTGGTGATTCTTTAAAACGACGATGACTTTTCGTGCTATCGCGTTCAATATATTGCAAGCCAGATTGGTGGTGCCGTTTTATTGGGAAATCGTATGACTGCAAAGATATTTTTTTTTAATATGGAAACATAAAATAATTTTTATTTGTTCGCAATCTGTTTTTTAATTTGTCAAAACAATGTTTCTCGTAAAAAAAAGGAGATGATAACAAGTTTTATAATGTAGTTTATAGTATAAATTTGATTTATTTGTGCAATATCGTGATTATTATGAAAGAACTGAATTTTTGTTGTTTCTTTAAATTTATCTCGTCAAGCTTTTCGTGTTGGCAATTTCGGAGCCAAGTAATATTTCATCAAATTTATATACGACAGAAACAGGGGCAGGAAATATTTCAATTACATGTGGAACAATAATAAACATTCGTGACTCGCTGACCCGCTACAAATATCATAAATTTTATAACGAATTACCGATATCGAGTATAATTTTGATTTTACGATCAACATAACGTACACGTGATATAGTCACGACCTTAACCCTCATGAACGGAAGTACTTTTCGTCCGCCTTCTTTAATTCAATCGTCAGTAGCTCGAAAAATGTTTGGGCGCAACTATCGAGCTAAAAGCTTGGAACAGAAAGAACGGAAACGGAATATCGTGCTTTATACTGCTTCGCCCCAATTTCTCGCCACATCGCAAGTGTATCCAGCTCACGTAGGACGTATCAAGGAGCTTTACACCCGAAGTACGCTTCGATGAGAGTGAAATAAAACGAAATGTTTATGCTGCTGGTTCGAAGGGGGCAACCACTCTTCTTCCTATGTACACTCCTTGATCATGCGATCGTGGAGCAAAAGAGTAAAGTGGGATGCCCGTAGGATAGGTGCATGTTCTTTGAAAAATGTTCGCGAATTTTCCTCGATCGTTGGAAGAAGGATGGCTGCGTGTACTTACTTTCATTCGATATCATATATGAACACTATTGTGGAAAGTCAATTTATATTATAAACATGTATGAGCGTTGATTCTGGTCGCCATGTCTTTATTATGTCTCTATTATAATGCACATGTATACGTGTATGTGTGTGTGTGTGTGTGTGTGTGTGTGTGTGTGTGTGTGTGTGGATAAAGTTCGCGTGTGAGCGTTCTTTCGTGAACATTTACGTTTCGGACGGCTTAGCCAGTGAAAAGAAGACGAAGCTGCTTTCCGAGAAACCCGAGGCACTCGTAAAATCCTTCCTATTCTCCCCTTTGCGTTTCTATGCAGAGCATACTCGGTTTTCTTGCTCGCTATTCTTGCATAATGCAGTACCGCGTGTAATTTCTTCCTGAGAAATTTCCAGATTTCTCTCCTGATTGAGAGCCAATGGTGCACAACGAAGAGCACATTGATTGCGCACGGATAAACAAAATGATCGCTTACTATCGAGACAATTAAATTAAAAGCTACAAAGAAACTGGCGTCTAATATTCCTTTGTGCGATGAGGCGAGAAAAGAAACGATGATCTCGATATCTTGTTGAATTGGCAATTAATCTGGATCTTCTTGGCTTTTTACTTTCGAACTAACATGATGATAGATAGTATTTAAAATGTGATATCGTTTGTAACATTCCCAATGAGAGCGTGCAAACTAATTATTTTAATCTGTCTCTCAATTTAGATATAAAAATTTAGATATAATCAAAACAAAAAACGAAAATACGTATTTTATTTCATTATTAATTAACATCTGTCTCTTTGGCACAATCAAAGCAATATCACACAAAGAAATATCATTCTATTGCTAAGAAAAGCGATTACTCTCTTTTACTTTTTTTCTTTTAAGTAACGATTATCTTTAACAAAGAATATTTCTTTGATAATAATCTTAAAATATATTTATAAATTTTAGAAAAACTTATTATTATGTACTCAAAACAAGAATTTATTTTCTTTTGAAAAATATCATAGAATCGATCAATAAAGTATGACTTTATATAATAAGCAAATCGAATTTGTTTTAATTTAATAATCTTGATTGAAGAATTAAACTCTTTCTAGGATTTTCAGAATATATCTGGAATAAATGTAATGCTTGTGATAAACTTATATATAATAGATTTGCAGATACACAAACTTAAAAATACATGAAACGAGTAATTATTTTTTGCGTATAGTGTGTATTTTTCTCTGAATAACTAGGAGATTAGAACATATTCTAGGTCATTACGTATCAG
>NW_017259306.1:273286-295130 GCF_001594045.1 Atta colombica | reverse complement strand
ATAGACGGAGAGAGAGAGAGAGAGAGAGAGAGAGAGAGAGAGAGAGAGAGAGAGAGAGAGAAAAAGAGCGAGCGTGTTCACTAAAGTATCTTTGGGAATTTCATGTGGAGCGCTCATAACCGATAAGTCGGACGAGTGTACTGCGCCCGATAATATCCATATTCAATGGGCTCGATGGTTTCGGGCGGATATAGCCCCGATGCGCGCGTGACGGTACACCGAGCCCTCTGCCATGTAATTGAATGATGGGCCGGCGAATGATATTAATGCACGAAGATTGGCACCGGGACACATTGGGACGATCGTGGAATATATATGTCGTCATTGCTGGCTCTGGCCCTGCTCTGTTCTACTCTGCTCCGATCTGCTCGGCTCGGGTCGACTAGATTTCGGCTCGGAATGCCTCACAAAGCATCGGACAGCCGCAATCCTACATCCGGATTTCTCGGGGAGACGATTCGCGCGTCATATGTGTACGATCGCGAACGGGAGAATTATACGCGGTAACTCCACTGCCAGACGATTTGTCATTATCTCTCTCGTGCCGATTGCGGTAGCTCCGTATCTCCGTACTTGGATAATGCTCGTTCGTCGATGAGCGAATTAAGCAAGGCACAGTGTGTGCACATTACAAAATCGCCCACCAGCTCGAATATCGCTTTGTGTACAAATGGAAGGAAGATACCGCGAATGATCGGTCTGAGGAACTTAAGCATGAAATGATGTAAAAAATAATGATGTAAACAACGATAATAGATAGATAGATATGAAATTTATTGATATAAATACTTGATGAAATTTACAAAACTACAGTGATATCAAAATCAAGTTTAATAGTTACATGCACGTTTAATAGTTACATAGATATTTGCATTAAATGTCGCATGTAACGTTGGATCGTGACGCACGTGAACTATTGGGTGGAACTGTGATATGAATCATATTTCGTTCATTCTGAAAAATAAAAAAAATTTATGAAAGAATTTAATATAAAATCCAGTTTTTTATCGCAATATTTTTTACAATTATATATATATATGTGTGTGTGTGTGTGTGTGTGTGTGTGTGTGTGTGTGTGTGTGTGTGTGTGTGTGTGTGTGTGTGTGTGTGTGTGTGTGTATGTACACACATTCTAGAATATATAGCATTCTGCTTGATAAATTATATGTAAAACAAAGTATCTAAAACAATAGTTCTCGAATATTTTTTGTATTGCGTGTAAATATACAAAAAAAAACAAAAACTTCAGTTTAAAAGAAAAATATGACAGTAGAAAAATAGTATTTTTCTTTAAATCCAACTTTTCAGTGAAATCTGAAGTTATACTATAAACTCTCTCATTGTATACATTTGAAATATACAAAGATTTATTTTTAATTATTTTTATTTATTGTATCCTATATATATATATTTTGCTTTTTCATATAGATATATAAAATAAAATTATATTGAAACTATATTTCTTTTTTGTGAAAAATTAGTTTTTTAAATTTTATGGAATAACATAAAAAAAATTTTTAAGATGTTATTTCTCATTATTATAATAAATGCTATTGAATATCTACATTAAGCAATAAATACGTTCGCTTATAGTAAAGAATACATATTATTTATGTATCATTAATCGCGCGTTACAATATTAATTTCTATCTCGTTTTAACATATGAAAATTTTTTCTGATAAACCGCGCAAAAAGTTAATGAATTAGCGGACATCTTGTTAATAATTTATGCGTATAATTATTCAAATGTGCAACTCGCTGATTGCTACTATTACTAGACAACTGCTCTCACCGTCATCTCCATGTTCGATAATCAACGGTGGTACTTCCGATAATCAGTACAAGTATCCGAGGTAGGAGCGCTTACATATCGCAAATACGGAACTGCGAGAATCAGAAATCGATATCCGTGGTTCCCGATATAACGCATCTACTTATCGCTACGAATTATCGTTATTTCGAGAATTTATGCAATTTCTCATTACCATAAAATACTATATTATCACATCGATAGTATTACAGTTATTTTAGCAAAACACAATATTTAAGTTAAAATGTGTATTTTTCTTTTAGACATAAAAGAAAGAAAGAGAGAGAGAGAGAGAGAGAGAGAGAGAGAGGGGGGGTGGGGGGAGGAGAAAAATCGATATTTGTTTAGAGAGGAAGGGACAAAGAGAGAGAATGTAGAATGTTTAATTAATTAATTATATATTTCTTTATTAATTGTAATTAATTATAATAAAAAAACATAAGTATAACTTTGTAAATATAAGAATACATTTTAGAGAAAGGGCTTTTGAGATTCCAGGTTCTCTGAGATATTGCAGTAGGTATTCTGCGAAAATAAAATTTAGCATGTTCGAAGTTTTACTGCGTTTTAATTACGTGCTTTCGTCCGTACGACGCGTATTTTTCTGAAAGCTCCCACCCCAGCCATTCATCGAACGAGAGCGAGTGCGCGATGTCGATCGTGCAATCCACTCGATGGAATTCGATAGCTGTGTAGATGCATTTTTCGGCCATGACGACCATCGTGCGATCGACTCAATTTCGAGCAGATCGAAAAAGCGGCGGACCCGATTATTTCGACGTCGAGATTCCGCCGCTTGACGGCAAAACGATCGTCGATGACGGATCTCGATAAATGTACGTGCACGTTGTATCCTTGACAAAAATCTATGTATAAGCGTGCATAGCACGCATATGCGTGTACATGCCGACGCGCGCGCGCATACATGCAATTCGTTTTAGCACTCGGGGTATCGGCGCCGATTCTCGCAATGCGCATCGGTGCATTCTGTAATCTATGCAGACGAGGCAGCCGGTATCGTCCACGTTCGTAGTAAAACTCTGTTCGTCGATATCGATGACGTGGATTTCGCAGGAATGTATACCTCTCTTCGTATATCTCGGCATGCATACCGTGCGAGATGTGTACGCGTGTGTATCGCACATACGTTAAATTGCCCTCGCGGCACGGCGGATGTTTAACATATCGCGACTATTTTCCCCCCGACGCCTTTCCAATGCTCGTCTGCATCGAAGATATCCCACAATAAGGCTACTTTAGCGGGAAAATTCTGACCAATCGGTCGAGGAATTGCCTCGATCAATGAATATATATAGAGGGTCGGATGGATGAATCTATCGTACATGTGCTGGCATCGATATGACAAATAACAAGGAAAGATATTGAGATTAAAGAATATTGTTATTTAAATCATTATTTTTCTTAAATAGAAATATCATTATTATATGTGTATTTACTGCATTAAATATTATTAAATATTAAGTACTTTGTTTAATTCTTGTTAATTTTATATTAAAAGATGTATTATTGAAGTTCGATAATAAGAGGAGCATTTTGAAACTGATGAAATCACATAATAATGATTTTAATTTGTAAATATATAAAATATAGCATTATTATGCCATTCGTGGCTGCATTTTTAAAAATATATATATTATTAATCATTATGTTATTATACATATATATGTATAATTATAGCACAGATAAACAGTAATTAGGTTAATGATTATTAATAGATTTTTTGAATGATTAAAATGTTAAATTTCACTGGCGATAAGAGTCTATTCGTCACTGAATCAGTAATATATCGCTATCCGAGACAATTACGGAACGTGTTTTCGATCAAGACACAATGTAGCTGCTCTACTATAATGGACTTAACCGCCAGATAAATTTGCCGCGAGCTAGATTAATCAGGCATAAATATCATTCGAGAGATACGTATCACTGCGTATTGCGCTTCGATCGATGCATATTCCTCAAGTATCTTTGTTATAACAGCGCCTGAGGGAGAAGGATTCGATTTCCGGAATTATTGCATTTTTTGCGTAGCTCGTTATCCGATTAATCGAAGCTAATTTTTTATGTTTTGCAAGAAACATACTTTTACAATATATTGTGTAAAAGCTGTCTGAAATGCGTAAATGATGAATGTACTTGTTTATTAAAAAATTTAAATGCATAATTTTAATTATGAAATATGTAATATTATGATATTACAATTATATATGAAAATTCATGCACAAAAAAGTCCATTACTACATTGCATTTGCTTTTCTTATTAAGATTATTTTTTGCGAACGCATCCTTTTCCATCTCAGTATATTTTTCGCAAATGTTTACCTAACGAGTGTAGTTATAAAATAGCATTACTTGGAGGATAATAATACGCTTCGTATCCTCTACAAGCGTCGCGCTGTTAGAAACTTCGAGCGGTAGCACGTGCAAGAAGGCAGAAACATTTGCCAGCGGATGTCGCGCGTTTTCCACTCCGCAAACATTTGCGCTCCTCGAGATGACGACGACGACGACGACGACGACGACGACGACGACGACGACGGCGACGACGACGACGGCGACGACGACGACGACGGTACGCCCGTGTTTTACGTCCTTATGAAATTAGTGCTATCAAATCGTTGCCAGTAAAACTGGCGGCACAGTGCCGGTTACAGTCGGTTGTACGGAATCGTTGACCATTTCTCGTTTACTGTCTTCTGCGCATTTAAATGCATGCGCGCGATGCATACGCGAATGCCGTATCCGCCTCTGCACTCTCTGTATGCACTGCATGCATTATACGTAATCGGATCGTGCCCTCGATGTACGGCACGCTTGAAATGTTACGCAGACGCGGTAAGTGGTTACGGTTGAATTCGATGCGGTCACGAGTATTACAACTCTGTAACCATGACGGTAGGTAACATTCGATGGTCCCTTGTAAAATCGTCTCTCTCGAATCGAACGTGCGAAATACGATACGTGTGAATTTTTCTTTCACAAAAATCGAGATTCGACGTCGAGTCGTATCCACGAGTCTTTCTGCGGTTTACGTGACGGAAATTTTGGTAGTTCAGCTGTCTTTGTCTTTCCCGCGCGCTTTTACGGGAATGTCGCGCCGACTTACACAAAGTAAAATCTTGCATGTGAAGATGCGCCGATGTACCGATGGCGGAACCGCGAGTTCGATAAATCTCAGCAGATGCGTGAAATGATAAGTAAAGTAAATGTTGGGTACACTCTTTTTAAGGTGGACCTGGACAAGTTTCTCTTGGTATTCGCGTTGATGTCGCGTTCTCCACATTCGACGCAGATTATCTTTTTTGTTTGCGTCCGTCGAAAAATGGAGGGAAGCCAGCGAAGGAGTATTTTTCGTAAATTTTAAAATCTCCGACCTTCCTTGTACACTTTTTCACGTTGACTACGTGCTTGGAATATTTAAGTATGACTTATGCGTACGTATGACTCGTGTTTCCCGTTCCTTCGGCGAGCGTGTAATGTGGAGATGTACATACGCACATATGTGCATTGTATGCACACCGCGTATGGCCGCGTCGCCTCGCGCGTTCCCTCGGTACGCCACTAGGTTGGTATGTGGACGTGGAAAATAGTTACTGCGAATTTAGTACGGCCGTCGTATCCTATATCTATCCTCTTGCTCATATCCGGTGATCCTGCGCTTCGAATGGCGCGGAAACGTCGATGCGACAGACGTCACCCAAAGCGAGCGAGTGAGCTAGCCGAAGATAATGTCTCCCGTTTAACGATAATTCATGGAATCGAACAAAAACTGCTTAAACTAAACCGGCCATTACAGGATCCGGACTTGGGTCTGCTCGATCTTCAGCTTGGCTTCGAGCCCATTACCCGCATTTGCGTGAAGATTATCCGCTCGCGGTTGCATTGTGTGCTTCCGCCGCATCACTTAGCGCACGCGAGGAATGCGGCAAACAGTTACCGCGAATTCTGCGCGGTCGTCCTTTCGCCTGCATACCGTTCTCACGTCCACACGATGCAACGTGAGACACACAATTGTTCCTCCTTGTGCCGACGTGGACACGCCTTTGGATTCGGGTCAGCCGTATTCGTAAGGCAAAGGAATAGTCGCAGGAATATTTGGCTGCGTCAGATTTGGCGTCGCTATGCTTCCGGGATACATTTTATTAATTTTAAAACAAACACAATCAAAGAGAAACGTAATATATCGGTTCACGACAAAATTACGCAAGGGTGCGTTCCGAATTATGTATAATGCGCATGATATATCATTTTACTCTTCTTTATTATTTGGTGAACAACAAAGACAAATGATGCATCCCTAGTCTTAGAAATAGAGTCGCTACCTTTCGAGGTTCTTTCTTTTAACTTTTTGTTGAGAATTGAAAGAGTCTTTGCTAACATTTTCAGGTTAATTGATATTTTTAACGTGTACAAGTAAAAAATTTCAAACGTAATGGCTCAAATATCTCGAAAAATATGGAAAATGGAAAAAATGTTTCAAACAGAAATTATATAACAAAATTAAGAATCTTTATTTTAGACCGCATATGTGAGAAACAATCAATACTAGAAAAATGCCTATTACGATCGAAGTTGGATCTTCATTGCTTTAAAATAATTCAATCTTGAATTACTAATATACTATATATGTACTTTCATATTGTAATCATTTTAGAATTGCGCCGAATTGTTTTTCCGGACTTAAAACTACTCTAGTAATCGCGAATTAAATTGACAAGCAATTTAATAATATGATGCTATCATTAAGCATCATATTATAAAGATGTTGAAACTTAATAAACTTATTGCGAAAAATATTATCTTGGGCGGAATTTGAATCCGGATCTCTTGTATTCCCTATGAGTGATTCTAGGTCATTAGACCATCGAGGCCGAGAAATCATATGACAAGCGTAATTAATGATAAAATTATTTAAAACTACTCAATTTTTCAAAGTTATATAAAAGTTATGTTCATTTTTAAAATGAAATTGTAAGATTTTGTTTATATAATATGATTCCTCCAATTATTCTGCATATAAAATATTCTGCAGAATAATAAGAGAAATCATATTACATAACAAAATCATATAATGCTATTTAAAATGTTGCGTTAAAAACTTTTAGATGATTAAAAAAATAATTTTATCCATATTTTTCGACATATTTGATCATTACGTTTGAAATTTTTTATCCTGTAACTTTGTTGTATTATAACAGAAGGCAGAGAAAGTGAAGTAAATGCAATAATAAAAAGGAATATTAGACTCAATAATAATTTATCTTATTTACTAAAGTTTTAATTTCATTAAATGTATATGTATAATATATTTTGTATATATAATATAATATATGTATATTTAAATATTTTTGAAATACTTTTAACTTATACGAAAACTGATATTTATAATTAAATTAAACAATAAATAATCTATGAACTCCGTCACGGTAAGAATCTATTAAAAATTTTTACCTGTATTTGAATAATTTTTCTCGGTACATTAGTTTTGATGTTTTTGCTTTTTATTTTGTGTGAGAAAAATATATATATCTCGTAGTGATTTTAGCTGAGACATTTCCGTTATCACGTGATAGCTCGAAGGAGAGGATGTAGATACGTGTGAATTCATAGAATTCGCAATAGTATTTTTCCTTCTTCTCCTTTTTCGTCTTTTGCCTCTTTTTTTATTTGTTCTTCCTCTTATCCTGGTTTTCCAATGTATCGTCTTCTGCGAATGCTACGAGTTTCTTTTTCGATGTATGGCTAACGTTGCAACGAAATCAACCGCGACTTACGCGCTGTTGGTATATCTATCTTCATTTTTTCTTTTTCTTTCTCGAAGCGTGTGCTCTGAAAGTTCTTCCAGTTTATATAACCTACATATCACAATTGAAAGAAATTTCGAAAAATTTTCTAAGTAACAAAGTTGTCAGGTTTAACGGTGCATAAAAAACGGTGATAAAAAATAATTGTTTTATATATTTTAATGAAAACTATCGCTTTTAATGATACAGAAGAATTTTATAATGATCATCATTTTTCTATGCTGCGCTAATTTTTTGTCTGGAATTTTTACATCATAGATATCACACACCTCTAAGGTTTGGAATTGCTATGTTTTCCTGAAATTCTCTCAATTGTTACAACTGTGTGATTTAGATTGGAAACGGGGGAATGCCCAGGAGCTCTCGTGCACCTCTTCACATTTGATATCCCATGATTGTGAAAGCCTCATTTACATTTTGATTCACAGAGACGTTAAACGACGTTTCACGATAAATGGGGTGCTCGTCAAGATTTTGCTATTGACCCCTAAGCGTCTATGGTAAGCGGCAATCTCGACGATGGCAGATATAAAGCTCGCGCGACGATAACATTGTATCTAATATTAAGGCAATAAACTCGTCCGTTGCGCCGCCTATCTCGTAAAACAGGCGTATATCTGTACTGCCAATAACCCGTCGCGGTATAGGAAGGCAGGCGTCTCGTCTATCAGAGCGTCGTCCGTATTGGAATTTGCTGGAGTGCCTTTCGAGCGCCGATGATTTTTCTAAACGTCGATAACAAACGCGCCCTCTCATTGGCGTGTAATTTATTGACGCCGCATCGCGACGAGAGTACACGGGAGCACACAACTTATTATAGACGCATACATCAATGCCATAATATCCATATGATAACAGCATGCAGGAAATTTTTGTTTTATCGAGTGCTTTTGTCGATTATTCTTTCTCGATTATTTACTAAGTAACCATTTATATACAATGGATGTTATGTAATGGAGAATTCACATCGACACGCGCGTGTCGAACGGTAAGACAGACCGGAATTGACATGTTAAAGAAAATGTCAGTTTGTAAGAAGATAAAAATATCGAGCGTTCTTGTCTTAACGTTGGAAGCGAGTCCACCAATGCGAGTCGTGTCATGGGATGAAACGGAGGGGGGAGGGGGGGAGGGGATGAAATCGTTCCGACCGGCGCATTGTATCGAGAGGAAATTATGTTTTCTCGCGGGGATGCCACAGCCGGCGGAAACGGGAAGTTGAGAAAATGCATGTGGCGCGTGTAATAACGGTGTAGGCGCGTACACGCCGTTTGCAATCGATCTTCCAGTCGTCGATGCTGTTGAGCCGCTGTTTTATACCTGTATCGTGCGGCGGCACTGTAACGGTCGGGGGTGAGCTGGCATGATTTTCTGAATTTCTCCACGGGCATTTTCTCGCATTTCTTTTGAATCAGCCAGCGAAGCTTTTCCTGCGCCAGCAAGTTTTCAGCCCGCGGCAAGCGGGTAAGCTCGCATGCAAGAATTCGGGTCAGCCATAGCTGCCCATGTAGTATCCTGTGATGTGATGTTACCTCTCTCGGATTTTGTCTCTTTTTTTTCTCTCTCTAGACCCCCTTTACTACGTTTCTTTGTTCTTTCCTCTTTTATTCTCTTGTACTACCGCTACGCCGCTAATATTTGAACACAATTAATCCGGGCTTATGGCCGCCGCTCTGATCGCACTCGACCAACTATATAGTATCGAAAGCACGGCGCGCTTGCAATGAAAATCCTTTTCGCGTAACCTAAATTTTATGTTCGATGCTTGTTTGAATAGTCGAACACATTGTAGTTGTGGAGAAGTACGACTATATAGCCTAGAAACTACCATTTACATCCGGTTTGCGTTATTCCGATCGGAAAATAGGATTATTGTTACGAAGCGGTTCCGCATGTAACAACGTTAAAAATTCATTAAATTCGCAGGATTATGACGGTCTGTAAGTAGCAGCTATTAATTATCATATCTGTCGATATACATGTGGTATTGTTTGATAGAGTAGAATCAATATTATTAACAGTCAATGAATTAATTTGCCCAATAGCATAACAGTACGCTAATAATGAGGTTTATCAGTCGATTACTTCCGAAAGCTGTGTGCACGTGAACATGTTTGGAGCTCTGAATAATTGAATAACTCCGAAAATCAATTAATTAATGTCACTAGTGGTCATCGTATTTCCATTTATTGTAATAGTAAACATTTTCAGAAGTACAGCAAGACGTTTTTGATGACGATGTTGTAGTATCACTGCAAAATAAACTTACGTGTGTGTAATCTCTCATATTAGCATTTGAATTTGCGCAGTTACTTGTTCAACCTACGTAATTATATTTTTTTTCTTAATATAATGTAATATCTCTCATGCAACAACGTAACTTGGTAACCAAAATGAAATTGACGAAATATTTGAATGTGAATACAGTACACTCGTCATTATGAAAATATGATTCTGAAATTATTCCAACAATGCGAGAGGATTATCACTACGGCTATTTTATCAGGGGAAAATGTTAAGTGAATAATTCAGTAATTTAATTAATTAAAGCTAGTAATTATCGTATTTTCTATTTAATTTAATGGTAAATGACGTCAAGTTCAAGAATCCTTCAACGTCAGTCATAATTTTAAGAAAATACATAATGGAAGAAAATATTAAAATAATTTTTTTAAAAATAGTTTTCTATAATCTTTCTCGATTTTTATGTAACTGCCGTAATTTTAGTAAGTTATAATACAGCTGCGCTATATTATATACATACGTATACCTGATGTTGGTTAACAACGCGTTGCATAATATAATGAAATCGGCGAAAATATTTGAATGTGAATAGAGAGTTTGCGCGGTTCTGAAAATGTAACCCAACTATTTCAACAACGCGAAGGCTACCAACACTGCGCGCGGCCGCAGTAGCGCGTTTTATCCGTTATGTAAATCGATGCAAAATAATGCCGCCGTATTGCCGGCGCAGTCCGACGCGGATGTAGCGTGTACGCGTACGCGTATATGGGCAGGAACGAACGACGTCGAGCAGATGGTCAAGTTAAGACACATTTATCACTCCGCGCCGGACGGTTATTTCGCGTCCGCTGCAACACGGGTGAAAAAAAGGCCGATCTCGTCAGACATCAATGTCGTTTGCATGGTTTTAACATTTTCGGGGGAGACATGCAGTCGGTTACTTACGACATGAAACGCGAAACGCATGCTCCGACAAAGGGAAAATGTCGATATTTTTGGACGCATTATTCGCTTGGCTTTTGTACGCAGTAATTTTAATAGCTATAACCGTTGAATCGTTGGTCGACTCGTACAGTTCTCCCGCGGATTCGGCACGTATGAAGGCAAAATTAATGATCAAACGTAGATACATCTCCCTGCAACGCAAATTATTTTTGTGTTTAATCTCGCCCGTCACTGCCGTTTAAAAGGGTGATTTTCAGACAACTGAGCAACACGTGCGGCAAATTGTTGCGGTAATTATCGCAGTGCATAATCAGATGCGTGATGAGCTCAATATTTCTCAACGTTAATGTGCGCAAACTAAATACAAAAAGTACGAAAAATTTGTATAATTCCGCGCAGATTGGATTCGGTGTGTAAAATTTTCACGCGAATAACAAGCTTAAAATACTTTTATAATTTTCATAATGCGAGATATACGCACTGCGGCAAGCTGGTTTTTGTCTTTATTGTTTCAATCCGCTTAAAACTCTTCGTGAATATATAAGGCTGCTCTTTGATTCTTTATAAATTTATGCGAATCCTTTCGTCGCACCGACCATCGTAGCATTTATAATTAGTAAACTATAGAGAGCTCGAAATCATTCGATCTTTGTTCAATATTAAAAGGGAACATTATGCGCTTGGTAGTATCATATTCACCTTCTTTTGATCCCTTTTATTGTCGAGGAAGGAAAGTTTCGTGAAACAAAGCAAGGGAAAGAAGTAACATGGGAGTACTAAAGTTCCACGGCGTGTTCCACATACGAATTAAATGTTAATAGCGGGATTGCTGCCGCTTCAACGGCAGGATTTGGATGACGTCTATATTATAATTTTTTCTGTTTGACTTGGAAGGTCCACGCTTTTTCCTTTCTCCTGCCTTCTGCTGCAGGGCGTCGAACAAACGAAAGGAGCCCGTAGGCTACGGCAATCAGGAAGATTTTTCGACAGTCGGTCGGATTCCTTCATCTACCACTGAGACTACTCTCCTTTTACTCCGTTGCATTATCCGCCTCCACGCGCGTTTGTTCTTACTGCTAATCCGTAGCCATGGAAATCGTAGGAAGCTTGGAAGCGCGCACATCTCCTTGTCCCATAGCGCTATCTGATGGTCCGTGTTAAATCGCCCATTATCCAATTTGAATTACCTCGGCGCGTATACGCGTGCACGAATACAGAGGACGCGCGTATTGTGTGAGCATAAAGGTGCCTTGACCTGACGGTGTGTAGATCGGCGCGTATATGTATACTGTATACACGTGCATGAACGTTAGATATGCAAGTGTGTGTATATGAGACTCGATCGAGACCCCGCTTTTGCCGCTTACTGCCGCTAATGCCGCCCCTAGCCGAACGACCACCCTCACGTCTCTCACGTTCTGAACGTGCCTCCCGTTAAGCTGCGATGTACGTGTATATGCCGGGCTTGACTACTGTCTTGCTTCACTCCTGTCTCACTCTCTTTCTCTCGCCGGATCGCTTTTTATCCGACCATCTCGCCTACGTTCGTACGTTACAGCGCACCGGATTCTACCGATTTGGCCATATCGTCCTTCCCTGTGCCACTTTGACGTCGTAAATTGAACTCTTTTTTGCCACTCTCCCGCCCCATGTACTATCTCTCATCCCTTTAGTGCACGAACGGATGCGCCGTTGCGATTCTTCCCAATGCAAGCTCTCTGGATTGCATGCGCAAGATATCTCGCGGCTTCGAATGCATTTCGCTGGTGAACAGTGGAAGGCGCACGTGACGCAACACGCTGCTGGCTGTAATTAATCTTTAAATGGAGAAACGAGATACATTTCCGGCGTAAAACGGATGAACAACAGATATCTCACGGAAGCATTATCATTCTTTTCTTTTGCTTTATAACGATGCATTTGCTGGTAAATGTATAATAATTAGCCGATAATCTTTATTTCTCTAATATTTATATTAAACGCAAAATGATATTACACATTGTGACTGTTAATATTGAACAATATTATATTTATGCAGAAAATATCACTAAAATAAATTATGAATAAGTATATATTTATAGTTGCCAGAGTAATTTGCGCAAAGTATAATTAATATGCGTAAAATTAATTAAAATTAAAAAGAATTTTGGAAAACATATTTTTATATTATGCTTTACCTAATAATAATGTGAAACCTTCGCGATATACGTTTTTTTATTATAAGCTATATTTTATATATATTTATGTACGTACATGTTTGTTAAAGTTACGTGGCCGCAATATATCTCTCTCTCTCTCTCTCTCTCTCTTTCTCTCTTCATCTCTCTTTTCTGCACTGCGTTCATATACAATAGAATTATGACACGGAGCCATGATTATGGAAATTTCACAGAGCTGCTATATTAAGCTTACGCATCGCTCCATGATGTCATTGTTCCTATACGCACACCGAGGAATATAAAAAGACTTAGTGAATCGATGTTCCTATACGCTCTTCGATGTATCGATGTTGAAAAGCGCAAAGCCGGATATCTCTCTTTCTCTCTCGATTCAAAGTTATAATATGAAACATTTTTCGGATATTGGACGGTTATATTGAGACTGAAATATCGGCCAGTTGGATCGAATGAAACGATTTTAGAAGTTCAAAATGTTTGACATATCGTGTGTACGCTTGACAAACAACACAAGGACGCGCGATGTGGTAAAACAAACGGGCGATTTAATGTCTCGACAGTGATGCGATATGCACCGTACTTCCGCAAATAGGATAATGTATCGCGACATTGTCGTTAATAAAGCATGACCAAAAGCTCCATATGTTTCTCGCCATTTATTTTTCGGCATACCGCGCGTACGGAATTTTTAATAGCTAGTCATCAATCCGCAAGATTCGTTTTGTCCCAATGGCTCATATTGCCTCTCACAGAAATTTCCGCCGGTCGATGTACCGAGGGGAATCGAGACAAATAAAGCGGTAACGGAAGTAGGTGCAGTGTATTGCTCCGAGCAGAACGCCGTTATTAGTCTCGATGACAAATCGTTGTTTACTGGTTGGCTCAGCCCGAAGGAGGCACTCAACTCTCCGTCTCTTTCACGAAAAGCCAGGGCGTCACTTATCATTTTCAAGAGTTTGCGCTCCGTCGAATCTCTCCGATAATGTTTTCACCAAAAAAGTATGTAGACTTTCTGAGAAAAATATTTTGGCAAGATTTGTCTATGTCGTTTGTCGCACAAATATTGTAAAAATAATATTTAGTGTTGCATGTTTTAGTAATATTTTTATATATCCGAATATATCATATCATAATTTCTTCTCGTTACTTGATCAACTGGAAGTTAAAGATATGTTAATTACTGTAGCATTACAGTTAATCATCGTGCAGGTGATACTTCTTATTCTATCGAAAGCGTCGAAAGCGTCGGAAGATGTGGAACGCAATGTTCAGCATTCCGAGAAGTTTTCACTTGATTAAAGCCAGTTAAGGACCCATCTCAGTGCGAAGCCCCGCTTCTAAAGGTTGAAACAGCTCGAGTATATCTTGGTAAAGAGTAGCTGGCAACTCATCATAAACACCAGGTTGCTGTTGGCGTTATCCAGGTCGAATTTAATATACGCTCATTATTCAAAATTAGCTCGACTTTCGTTGGGTCCTATTATCTCAGGCAGCTGTACAATAGCGCATAGCCCGTTGTTCGAAACGAAACACGCATCGTTAAGATGAAAAAGCTTGCGGAGAGCTCATTCGAGCGAGAACTTGGGTACGAGAATTAATGAGAATGGCTAAGTCGTTCATAGTGTTTATATTAATATCTAAAGAGTGCCATCCAGGGTAAATTAGCTAATGAGATTCGTTCATTCTCTGTGAGCTTCAATTATCTCGTCGAAAATTCTATTTAATGACGCATTTTCAGTAATATTTCACTTCTATATGTCTGTATTATACATTCGTTGTTGCAGCGATAATGTCGAAATAATGAGATCGATATTATCATTCCAGTGCTGTAATTATAATCAAAATCTGGTCGCATGTAGATGGCGATTACCAATCATTAATACTGGATCTGAATTCCTCTCACGTTACGGTTAACTCAACCACGTTTTCCTTTCGTGTTTTCGAGGGCGATAGTAATTTGTCGTGTCGCCGCGGCACGTAGAGGACCTTTTTCTTATCTCGCTGTCGGGGTGTGCACGGAAGCAGAGAAAAATTGAATTTAACGAAAATCGGTGCAAAATAGCCGAACGACAGGATACCCGCTTCTCGATGTAACCCATTAGCATGCGCACTGGGCATTTTAACCGGTAGTGCGAGAACACTCAGCGTATTCTCCGATTATTTGCCAGGGGCTGTGTACCCCCGCACGTACCGGAGCTGCTTGATATTGGCTATGCGGAAAACGTGCCCTCGAGGCAGGACCACGCCGGAGTTAATGCGATCAGCACGCGAAGTAGCTTCCTCGAGGACGAACCTACCGATCGTCGTTGGTCACGCTTCGACGCACATTACGTTAAATAGGGCGATACTCTCTCTCTCTCTCTCTCTCTCTCTCTCTCTCTCTCTCTCTCTCTCTCTCTCTCTCTGACTTAGGATCCAATTAAAGATCTATTTCGTGGAGGGAATTCTAGTGTTCCCGTAAAACGTTATCCGTAGTCTACGTGCAATACTGGTAACTCGATGCACTCACCGCCTAATTCGCATACCATTTAAATTTAAATGCATAAGGTGATTTGGTTTCCGGTAGCAATTGTTACATAATAAATAGCAGAAAATTTTGGAAGGGAATACGTTATTGATATATATCGGTAGATTACAGATAAAATAGAATTTACACCATACTACATTTAGCATTCGATAACATTTAAAACGTATCACGATATATCAGTTTTTGGGTATAGCAATATCAATCATATCGCGATTACAGGACAACTTTTTGAAAGAAATTAAATGTTCAAATTTTCATTTTATGATATATGTATCGTACGCAATATATTTTATTTAATTACGTTTATAGAACGATAAAATTATCCCCGTGAGATATCGCATGAAAATTACTTTATGCTTCGCGGTCACGAAACAAGATTAACAAGAGCCTCGTCAGTCTTGTCGTACGTAACATTGAGACTAATTGTAAGACTTCCTGGGATATCACGTCGCTCCCGTTGAGAGATTAATCTGATATCGTCAGTACCATCTCACGCGCGTGTGGGATGTAGGAGAAAGAAGTCGCGACGAGAAATTACTGGTAGCTTCGAAAACCTGAGGGATTTTGACGTCGACCGATGGGAAGATGGCGAGGAGAACGAAAGAGGGAAATTTTATCGGTGATCAATCGACTATATAGAACTATCTTTTGCGCGTGTGTGTATGTGTGTGTATGTGCACGTCCGAACCTAATCCAGTTGGGGTCAGGCAGGATAGTTTACTCGTGCACACAGGCGTGCACGTATGTCCGTCCTGGCTGTGCGTAGGTAGGTGTGTGCAGTTGACAGGGCCAACAATGCGGACTCCTGGCCGCAGCGTATATCGCATAAAATGTTTTCGAGCTCTACCTCGTCATAGCAGCTTGACACGGAGGCTTTCCATTGATACGCCCGTCCTCTGTCATCATCGGTTTTCCACGATCATTAATTCGGACGGATGTTAACGCCGTTTGTTTTGTAATTTGAAGCTTTTGTAACGAAATGAAATACATGCAGAAATTTGCGCCGACGCAAGCGCTTACGATTCACACATACATTACATACGAAAACACGCGGTAGGGAAGAGAACAATTTTGTCTATTTTCATCGGAACGAACAGCGAACAAAGTTAGAATGGCGATTTGTCATTCGTGATTCATCGCATTATTAATGTAAATTGCAATATAATGCAGAAGTATAGATTACGCGTTTATTAGAAATGATTGATTTGTTTGACCAGAAAGAATACGGAGTTGCCAGAAAACGAAGCTATAAGAAAGGATTGGGTTATATACTTCGTAGGAAGAAGATCGTGCTCGGACACCGAAGCCGGGTTGAGTGGCTGCGAAATTTGATCCGCTTCTTCTCTACGCCCTAAAAACATAATCAAACTTCATAGGTAAGGGATGCCGGGAGCAAGATACCTCTTTTATTTCTGCCTTGGAGCACCCTCTTTCTACACGAGTCTTTCATCTTATAAGCAGCCTCACCCCCTTCGAAACACGACGAGAAGGTACCCCATCCGCCACCTTCTCTTCTCCCCGAGGCGTAAATTGGGACATAAAAGATGACGTCGGAGCTCGACAACGTTATCTTGTGATAGAGAAACTTTTTATCTTCTTCCTTGTTTTCTTCTTCCCCTTCTCCTCTCGTTCGCTCCTTATATCTCTTCATCAGACGTAGTTTCATAACATTCGTTCCAACAAAGGAAATTGTTTCTTACTAGTTGACGTCGCATCGCTCCGTCAGGTAATGATGATGTTTTGCATTTATTAAGATTGATATCATTTTGTTCTTTATTGTGTTAATTACTCGGATCATTATTTACAAGTTCGCAATTTAGGCTTGATATTTTAAATCATCTTATTTTCCATTAATTTAATTCGTGACTGAATTCTATTTACGAGCATTTCTAACAACATTCGACGTGCACATGCATCTGCATATACTATAAAAAAAAAAAAAGAAAGAGAAAGCGTTTATGTCACTTACAAAATTGATAGCGCCAAAGTGACTGCTTACTCGTCGCAATCAAGCAAAAGTGCTGAGTTCATTTGCCCCTTCTGCAGGCTGTAAATTGGTTCGTAAAAGAACGAGGACAAAACGCGACAATATTATCCAACAGCGTCGAATCTTCTTCTGTCCTCTTACTTCGCCTTACTTCACCGTATTATTGCCGTGACTATATATCTCAACTATGATAAAGGAATGATTCTTTTCATTCGGCACCTTTTCGCGCGTTCGAACGCGACCTATATCCTCGTGATGCTCCGAATAGGTCTAGTCAAGTGCTTTCAGCCGCTGTTAGCGTGAGCCAGGTGTATCGGTCGCCTCGTCTCGGTACAAATGGATGTAAATTGCGGGAATGAAAAGGCATTCTTACGTGAAAGCACTACCGCGTCGAAGGGTCTTTTCCTTCCTAGCCGAACGGGAACTCCATCCAGTTTCTTACGCTCGCGCGCGCCCATGTAATTCACGTAGGATACAAAACGCGCATCATTCTTCATGCGTGGGAGATCGACGGGTGATGCAAAGAGATTTTATAATAAACAGCTTTGGCTTGGCTACAAAATTCAACTTATTCAAATATAGCTGCATTAATCTATTTTGCACTTAGGCTAAAATATTTCAAGCGTTCTTTTATAAGATGTGATGTCATTTAGATACAACTTTTTTTAAGGGAGTTATACTAGACCAATTTAAAATCTTGATGAATATTTTCTTTATATTAAAAAAAAAAATCAATTTAGAAATTAATTTTCTCAAAATCTTGATTTAAAAAACTTTTAATTTATTTGAAATATAACAATAGCAAAAAATGGAAGAATATAAGTACATTAAGTCTATAATCACATTAGAATGCCTTTTTTGACATTCTAATGCAGAACATTTACTGATAATATTGTTGTTTTTATTTATTTATGTTGGTGATAATTTCAATATGAAAGCGAATTTAATTTTTCTTCACTAAATCGCGCTGAATCTCATCTATGTATCTGATTTTAAATAATGTATGAACATCATTATTTCAACACTCAACTAGAAAAATTTTTTTATAGAATTTGCCATCCTAAGTTATAACTTATGGTCAGTCTATGCCTTAATGCGATTTGCTCAAATAAATACTTATCCGCATTATCCTTTTTAATCAAGCATTAAAATATCTATAGTAGCAGACTATGTTCTATTTATTTCGTATAGAATAGATCGTGCAGTAAAAGGCAAAAAGTTCTCATCTTTTTATCAAATGATTTTTATTGCACCATCACGAAGAAGGTTTCGATTGATATTTATTCAACGAAATTCGTGAGCATTATTCGGATTTACGTATTTTGAAAGCCAGACTCAAATGTTAAAATTTTGCCGATTTCTCCTTTCTATGATAATCCGCGCTACCTACAGAAAGAGAGGACTTTCGACAAGTCAACGAGAACGATCTAGACACCGATGACCGGGAAAGGATCGAGTTTATTGCTCCTCAAATCCGCGATTTATTCAGGTTACCCGGGATACGTTTGGTCGCTCAAAGAATGGGGATCTTCGGTACACAAAAGAATCGCTTTCTTATTTCGTAGCGCATTGCGTCCCGCGCTTACTCGACCACGAGATATTGTTCGATCTCCCTAGAAGGATTTCCTTTCGCGAGATATTGTTTCGCGGATTTACTTAGCTCGTAACTCCTGTATATGTGCATGCGCGCGCATCTACATACGATGGGATTAAATCCCAAAGCACGACATGTGATATCGTGACAAACGCACAGCTACTCGATACGTACGGGAAATCCACCCTTCCTTAACCCTTAAGCCAAGCAGAGTTGAATTGCTGTTCTGAAGTTACCAATAAACTGAAATGCGAGCTTAGCTCCATTACTTGTATTTGTAAATTATGTAAAGTAATCAAGCTATAAATTAACTTATCAATACAGATTTTTCTATCCAAAGTGGACGTGTACAGACGCTTCTATAGATAAAAGATTAAAAATTCCTTGCGATATTTTAATTCCGCGATTCCAGCCGCAAACGTTTGCGCAAGGTCGGAGGCTGTCGACAGTTATGAATATACGGCCGGAGTGCCGGTGTTATTTTATTTCCACGAGAATATCTCGGCCGGAAATCCCATCGTGACGTGCCACGCTGCGCTGGGTCGAATCAGCGTGTCGGGAGCCAGAGCTTCCTTCCCCCTCGTCCAAAGTAACACGGCGTTCTTTTGCCTTCCTTCTTTTCCCGGCGGTTTTCTCGGTAAGTTCTGACATGAGCATCGGACGAAGGAACCGTGGACGTTTTGTGCATTGAAACCAAAAAAGAATATCAGTTTGCTAAATTTCAGAGAAAATGATCCTTACATCGCTCGCGACGTGAAACTAAAAAGAATTTCAGCTCGCATTTCAGAGAATATTATTCTTACACAATCGTATACAATCATCGTAAAAAGTCCAAACTCTTTATAAATGTAGTTCACATTCCTATCATGCATGAGTAAATTGTTAAGTAAGAATAAAAAAGCTCATATTACATTTAAGAAAGATTTAACAATCTTGTAAATTGTTTTGAAATATTTATTAGAATTCTTTTGTGCTATTTGGAATGTAGATATGATGAAAATGTGAAACATAATGTTAATAATCTCAATTAATATAATTAATGGAACTAATATTATATATATCATATATTATATAAAATTTTTTTTAATATGCTATCCCTTGTTTCTCGCATTATTTCTTATTAATATTCATTTAAAAAATAATTTTTATACAGTGGATATTAACGAGAGAATAGTTATTAATTTAATTTTTTCAATTTAATGCATTTATCAAAAGAAACGAAAATTGTATTTTGGCTATTGGTAGAATCGAGTTCATGTTTTGGACAATTTTGACATCTTTTGTACACGCACAGTCGATACGTTTCTTTGGTACACGTGATATATTATTTTCGCGATGATATCCCAACTGGAAACCCCATCGTGATGTAACTGGACGGGAGCGGGTCGGAAGCGAGACCAAACGAAATAAGACGACGTTTCTTTCTTTTCCCTTCTCTCTTTTCGTGGTGGCTTTACGATGACTTTCTGACGCGAAATACTGGAATGGCATAACAATACTCTTGCACAACCATTTAAGTTCGCATACACTCGTAATTCAATATACATATATACCATAGCTGTATGATAGGCAAACACATTGTTGATTTTCATAAGAACCAATGTCATTGCTGGTTCTCCTCGGTTTTTCTATGTTACTTTCTATGTTACGTCGCATCTCAATTTACTGATAAACTGTTCATACTTATTCTTAAACTTAAAAAAAAGTTTTATATGTGCGTGTATCTATGTTACTCTTGACATTAACTTAGAGTTACATTTAAAAAATCATTTGTTTGAAATCTATTGTCTTGGAAGTTGATTTGTCTTGGAAGTTATTTTAATCATTGCATCTTTATAGAGAATGACAACATTTATCATAATATTTATTAGTATTTTATATGATGCGTTATGTCATTTGTACATTCGTGTTTTATTTTTCATACGTTTTATTATATTTTTTATTCGCGTATTATATTTTTTAAATATTAAATAATTCTTCCGAATATATAATGAAAATATATAAATTCTTAAGGAAGGAGTTCTTAAGGAAGGAACTTTTCGTAGAAGGAACACAGCGCAGAATATAGTAATTCCCAACTCGAATTTGCAGCTACGCGAGATTGAAGTTTGATTCGTAATTAAGGGCTCTATTTTTGGTAGGTGTTGATCTTGAGCGCGCTAACTTACACCACCGCCATGGAGACGTAGCTGCGTATTCGACGACGGCAATACGCCAACTCCTTAAACAAACATAAGCTTTAAAGCGTAAGCTCGCTTAAACTTGGCGGGATGGAGTTTTGGCCCAGTTAGAACCGCGTCCGGACTTGCAAATTACGACTCCGAGACGCAATGTACGTTCGAAATGGACCAACGGTTCTCTTACTTCGCGGTCGGTGCCTCGTCAGATTATGGTACCAGCAGGTACGTTGGGTACTCAGGCAGAGGGACTTCTACTGTTCATGACGTACGAATACGACACTGTACACTTGTAATCTCGGTAGTGCAGTCGACCACTTGATAGTCTCTATATAGATGTCGTTAAACGTCTTCCTTGTTGAACTTGAGTAGAACATTACAATTATACTCAATAGAAACAATTTCAATTTAAATAGCAAGTAAGTGAGTAAATAGCAATTATAACAAGTTTTCAGCATTATGGCATACATGTTTATTTTATACAACAGACTTGGTACATGCAAACAGATAATGTTGCTTTGGTTTCTTGTATTTATTTTTATTTCTGTAATATTAAT
>NW_017259306.1:231583-273186 GCF_001594045.1 Atta colombica | reverse complement strand
GAGAGAGAGAGAGAGAGAGAGAGAGAGAGAGAGAGAGAGAGAGAGAGAGAGAGAGAAAGGAAGAGGAGACCGGGAGTTTATTTTTAAAATACAATTTATCCTGCGTAAAATTTATTATAATTCATTATTTCATTATATTTCTTGCCACAAAATGCGACACTGTTTCAGCACCATAAAGTTTCAGCTTTCCCGTAAAGATTAACAGCACGTCAACACAATTTCAATAACATATTAATTAAATGTTTAAAAGTATAAGAAAATCTAACATTCTATCATAAATAAAATCATTATATAATTAAAGATTATTACATAAGCATTGCAATATCAATATGAAAGCATAATGCCCACCATAAAGTCTTTCATTGATATTGACATCATGCTTTTACAGGCATATTATGGTTGTTCTTGGAGTGAAATTGACCTGGTAAATTGTAACGTCTCCATAGTAGCGTCGTAATAATGACTTTTTTTATAGGAAGTGCGTCGTTCTATCATAATGTTCGTGCCGATATACTTACAGTCTTTTGAGTCATTTTATCCGAGTTACGAGGTGATATAAGAACGATTATTGGGTACATGGCACATGTGCCGACACCGTTTTCGATAGTAATCTGAAATAAAAAAAAAAATAAAAAAAAAGAGTAGTCGATATAGAATTCGCGAATCCTTTGCACAAAGCAGTGACGCAATAAGATGGCTTAAGGTGCTTTGATTTATGAGTATTTAATGGTACCGTCTGCATGCGGGAAAGTGACGAAAGATACACGAGGCTGCAAAACAACAATTCTCCCCCGTGGCGGATGTTAATGGCAGTTTTTGCCGCAAGCCTCGAATTGCTTTCCCCTCCGATATATTTCGTTTGCACGACATTATCTGTATTTCTATTGAATTGTCTGGAATCGTTTCGCCTCTCTTAATCTCATATCGTCGATTAATTTTCTTTCATTCCCTTGAGAAACGCGCGACGATTAATCGAAGTTAAAACAATTACGAAAATTATCGCGCACTCGTCGACGAGAAATAATGAATTAAGAATTTCACTGAACAAAGTAATTCTTCCGAGCTGAGAGTTTGTTGATAGAGAAGACAGATTTCTCGCGGGTTAAGCTGAACCCTTGCAGGGTGAATCGCGCGATGATTTAGGAGCACCAAGGAAGAATCGACGATATTAAGTTCCTTCCGCGTGAAACGCGTATGAGGGGATAAGCTATTTGATATACGAGCCTTTAATGGTAGTGATTGTAAAGCAGGGGCGACCGATACGTGATGGTGTAAACGACGAAATTTCAAACGACGTTCCGTTCTTAGATAGTCGTCGATGGCAACTTTATGGCGGATCAGATAAAAGTCGCGACCCTTCGTTCATGAGAAAGGAGTTGTCTTCACGACGCTGAATACATTTGACGACCTATCTGTGATGATCGTTTTTACCTTTTCTTCAACGACCGATTCCGCTGAATCGCTCCTCACAATGTCGTTGAAAAGTACCTATTATCCTAAGCCGATTTCCGGTAGCCGATTATTCGTCGAACCGAACGCTCGTTACACGTACTGTCGTTCCTTCCGATGCGGTTTTTTTTTTCTTTCAAAATATCATACAAAGATCTATTGACGCTATTAAAAGACATTGCGGTAATTTTTATAAGAAGACATTTCATACAGACAATAGAGATAGCGATCACATTAACTGGACAGATGTTATGATCGGGTTGGCAGACGTCACAGTTCAGCGATACAAACAATGGTACATTAAAGGAAAATATAAGTATGAAGTATACTTTTATTTTACCGGCGCAATGTGTCAAATGTCAGACTTCTTACTTCTTGAGAGAAGTCCGAGCACAAGCCGCGCGAAAACCAGGTCGCCAGCCAATTCCTTTTCTATTTGTTATCGGCGTTACAATGTACCAATTTCTCCCGAATCGACGAGTTGGTGCTACTTACAATTAGTTGTTCGCTTCGTTCAATAAAAATCAGGTCAGTACGACGAGCCGTTCCAACGAGCTGTAAACCTTCGAATTACGGCTATAACCGGCATCACGTCGCACACTGAACCGCACCATCGATCCGATCGAAAACCTCCGAACGAGAATTTCCTCTACCGTGGAACTTTAGCAGAGTTTGTCCACCAAGAAAATACTCTTCTCCGGCTGATGTGATTTCGTCAAAGGTTTCGGTTTCCTTTTCTTTGTATCAGGGAAGGGAGAACACACTGGTCTTTCCTTCGACTCCGTTTCGCATTTCGTTCGACGAAAATCAAACCGTTGCAACTGATGTTACGAACGTACGACTCACGATCGATCTCGTTCACAGCAGAATCGATCTCGCTCGTTGCCGAAGAGCTTCGGATCGAAGTACGTTACGAGGAAGTCTTTAGCAAGATCGCCGCCTAGAGGCACATGTGAGAGACTGAAAACTCTCCAGAGAGCCATTAGGTACCCACGTAACTATGTATATCCATCACCTTTGGTGTGAAACGACAGCTACGACGACGGTATCAGGCGTTCCCTGGAAGACTGTTCCTTAGTCAATGAAATCATCGACTCTCACATAGAGAATATGTAAAATGGGAATGATGTAAAAATTAAAAGGAAAGTAAAAAAAGATTAAATAACATTAATAGAAAAAACATCTTTTTTTCAACATATTAATTTTCAATATATTAGATTATAATTTCAATTTTTATCATTAACTTCTAATTCGAATATCAATAAAATAAGAAAGGAGTAATATATATTAACATAGTTAATATATATTAACATAGTTAATATATTAATTGTTAATATATTAACAATAATAATTTAAATGATTTTCTCACTTTTTATACAAACTAAGTTTTAAATCTCCGAAATCTTTTATTAAAGCCTTTTTTTGTTAAAGTATTTATTTTATACTTGTTTTATATATATATATATCTTTCATCTCTTTGAATCTTTTTCTACTTTATATCGTGTCGATGAAATGCGAATCAGAAAGTTCTCTTTGATAGATAAGATACTCGGATACTACTATACACATGTTGGATCTTTTCATGTTACGGTTCTGTCGCACATAAATCCTCGTCATCGGGATTTTGCACGTCGCGAAAAAAAGGGTTACACAGGAAAGCTACGACACGTCGTTTTGACATAGTATACAACGGCCGAAAGATCTCAGCGGCGTACGATCATAAAATCGAATCGTAAAATTCTAAGTAAAAGAAAGACGTAACGGTGTGGAAGGGTGAACGTAGGGGTAGCAAGCGGATAATAAAACATTGTTCCGACCTACCATATACGTTATCAGCGTCCAGGATGTATAACGCGATAAAATGTCGGCTCGGCTTTCTTAGCGGGCCGTGACGCGTAAGAAAAATCTGGAATTCCTGACGGGGAATTGGTAGCAGGAAAGTAGGGTGGCGAACGCGCTTATATCCATCGTTGACACTGGATGCGGTTGATCGTCCTTACAAGAGGGGCTTAAAGTTCGGTCATAAATTTCCACCGAGCAAGACTCGAGTGTTCCATGTGAGCCGGTAATAGAGGAGTGATGTCGGTGACAATAACGGCTTTTATCGAACAAACTGTCGTGATCGAAATTCGCCGACTAGGGCACATATCTATATTAATGTAATAGCATTTATATGTGTGTGTGTGTGTGTGTGTGTGTGTGTGTGTGTGTGTGTGTGTGTGTGTAAATATATATATAAATATATATATATGTGTGTACTTATTTGTCCATACGCAGTTCCCCTGTACCTATAATATACAACGGTACATTTATTCTGGTCTTTAAGAATCACGTTTATTACTTGTATCGGTAGTTGTATAGGTCCAGTTCACCGAGCAAATAAAGTAAATAAAAGAAAGCCCTGGGTAGTTTCCACTTTAACGATACGAGTCGCTGGTGCAATTGAATTTTTAAAATATCTGCAGTTTACGACGCCACGAAATTGCGATTGCGGCGTGGTTCGCGGTTCATTACGACACCCCGACGGCCATTTGTTAATATTTTAATTAATTACAAAACGCGCGGCGTTCACGAGAATTGATATGTTGTAATATAATTAAATATTAACGGCCGCGTCCATAAAATGACGCGTTAAATCGCTCACCTTCCGCAACAGTAATAACGATAATTGAATAATAATTTAATGCAAGTGTGAATATCGAATGTTTATTCTTTCAGTCGACAGTTGACGCAAAATTGCGCGCGACACGGTCGGTGTGAGAAGGAAATAACGGTTTTACTTAATGCTTCTCGTGCAGACCGCGTGAAAAATATTACGTACGTGAAATATGAAGTGTGTCAGCTCGTATAAGAATCCGCGAGCTCGCTTCTAGCACTCGATATTGCCAGGGAGTCGAAGATATCCGTTCTAGGTTTGAAGTTTCTCGGACCAGCGCAACGATTTACGAGGTCCCGCGGGTACCGACTATCTTCCCAGGAAGTAATGCCTTCTTCTCGCCACGAATACCAGATCCTCCACCGGTATGTCCTCTCTCCACGCTCTCTCCTGTTCGCGTATCTAGCACGTATTCAAGCCCGTGTTCCGGGTCGCACCGCAGGTACGTACGAGCCAATCTTTCGGCGCTGAAAAATCTCCGTAAATTTCCTCGCACGCGGATTTCAGCCGAGGGATGCGCCGCGCGAAAATCGCGGATTATCACACCGCTCATGTGACCGTGCTTGGAGAAAATATTGATTTCCATTTCCACTTGGCACCATTTAATACGGACGAACAAAGGCCACCGACGGCGTCCAGCATTCGCCATTACCTCGCACGACTGATTTAATTTAATTAACTGCCCTCGCGCTCTGAACACCCTAAAGGGTTCACAGTCTCTCGATGTATAGGATATATTTTTCAATTTAACCTAGATACAACAATTATATTTTCTGATCCTATTGAATGTTATTCGTAATTGATCAGTGTGATATTATATATACGACATATAATCTTTTAATATAACAATGATATATGTAATAGTTTTATTGAATAACAGGTAATAATTAATTTATTATTAAGCTTTTACATAGTAATACAAAAATCGTTTCTAAATTTTAATAAAGTTTTAAAGATAAGTTTTTACGAGTTGAAGTATTATTTTGAATTTTAACAAATATTGAATTTGAAACAAAATATATTATTTGTTATATAAAATTTATATTTTTTGCATGCGAATTATATAAATATTTGCACTAGCCTGCGTAAATTAAAAGTTTTGTGTAAAAACGTACGAGAGCATTTTTAATTTAAAAAATAAATATGTAGAATATAAGTGTTTTACACAGATCTGAAATGTATAAAATTATTTTACGTTTATAATACTTATCTGTATTAAATTTGTTAACTGACTGAAGATTATATTCTGCTTTTAATAAATTAAATCGTGACGGTCGTATGATAAGGCTTTGATTACAAAATTGCGGAGGTTTCTTTAAAAGTCAACGTTTTCCTCGAAAGTCTTTAATGTAAGATTTCGTACGCTCTTTCCGAGGGATACTTTGGTAGTCTTGCTTACTGTATACAAATAGTCAACGTATCGTATCTCTGGGACGTACGTCTAGCAGTTTGAGAAAACCCGTGCGAACTTGTGTTCTCTCAGCGTCATCGCATTTTCGCTAACAGTTTTCGCTTCGACGATATTACCTGCGAGCTCTGAGCGTCGAGGTAAAAACTCGAAAGGTGCTCTCGATGGACGGCAAGTGGGTGGAAGGTAGGCGAACGGATGGCATCGTAGTGATGGAGGTTCCGGTGTACGATCCGTCAGATAGAAAGAGGAAAAGTCACGAGAGGCAGTGCGATGAGCGAGCGAGAGGAGAGTAAAGAGAGAAGTGAAGGAGAAAGCATAGAGAAGGCAGGATGACTAAACTCAATTACAAAAGTTACGAGCTCGCAGCTCTCCAGCCTTCTCCTTCGGGCGTCCCCTTCTGCCACTCTATTTCGACTCACCCCACTCGCCATACTTGGTTTCTCTCCCTTTTTCGCTTCACTTTTATTACGATGAGCCTTCTAGTCCTCTTTTCTGCGCGTCCTCTGCCCTCTATCTCTTCTACCTCGTCTCACGCGACCGCTCAAGTTCGCGTTCCTCTTCCTTCTCAAGACTTTACCGTTTCACTAGCGTGACACCGCTTTAATATGCAAGGAGCGAACAGTAGACAATATAAAAGAGAAATGGCGAGCTTCGAGGTGGGGTCAGAGAACGCGATCGCCGGATCGGTCTTGAGGGACGAGCGAGCGCGGAGTGAAGGTGACAGGGATGAGGGAGATAGACATTGGACGACGCGGGGAGGTTGACGTGGTTCAGAAAGGCGGAAAAGAAGCGAAGCCTGTCACGTACGAAATGGAGATGACAGTTTCGTGTGTCGCGCAATTTCTTTTATTTCTGACGAATCTAATTCTATCGCGCGAACACCAGGTGATCGAGCCTCCGCATCTTCGCTGCAGCAGAAACGTGATCGGTTACACGGTAAATTATTAAACGTGCAAAGACAGCAAGAGAGAGAGAGAGAGAGAGAGAGAGACACGTTGAACTGGTGAAATCGTGCGAAACGTCGAGTGTCATTCTCGAGTAATATCGTTGCGCAAACATTGTACTTAATCTTTTATCAATATATCTAAATTGCATTCTAAGTATTCATACGTGGAGAAGTTCATGGAAAATTTATAATGGAGAAGACAATAATCGCGTTATGTAAATCTAGATGTGGTAAAAGAAATCGAATATTTTAAATATTGAAATACGTTTCAATAAGAAACAATAATGTTATTTATATATGCAAGCACGCGCAACTTAATCGCAGGATGCGGCAATAAAATGAGAGAAACCTGTTCGTAATGTCCCTTTCTTTACCATGACGTGTAAAGGGAAGTCACAGTGATGAGGGGCTGCGAAGGGACAATACAAAGGAATGGGAGGATACAAGACAGGAACGGTCGGGAGTTTGTCATGTCCGGTGTGGAGATGACAGTTCCGTTCGTCTTAAAGTTTGTTGGCTTTTCAAGGCGGGGAATCGTTACGTGACGAAACTGCGTTATTCGTTCGCGCCAACACCCTTCCCCTCCCCTCACTAAAGTACCTCCAGGAAATGAGTTTTCTGCAGAGGGGGTGGTCAGGAAGATATAAGGCGTTAAGGAAGATTCGCGAAATCGTAGAGAACTTGCGTGTGCCAGTAATATCATTATCATGGGACAATAATGGGAGATTATCATCCCTTAGAAACGTTTATCTTCGCCACCCTCCTGTCATTCAAGTTTCATACCGAAAATCCCAACGTCAATGAATGATTGTTCTCCTATCTCACATTATGAATGGAGGACAAGTAATTTAAGAATTCTTTTTATTACTATTCGTTTAATGTTATTATTAAATTAAAAATCCAAAATATGAGCATCCTGTAAAAAAAAAATCTGTAATATGAAATCCAATTATATTTAACAAAATGTTTTTATGAACAAAATACATAAATTTCTCAATTATATGAATATAAATGTATAAAATACAATGTAAAAAAATTGTTAAAAAAGATTATTATATCGCGAAAACAGAGTTCGTATGAAATGTATAAATTGCGCACATATCAATCTTGCAGAAAAACATATCACAAGAATATATTTAATATTTCACATTTCTATAATCGTTGTGAAAGATTATCAACAATATTATGAGAGATAGTATTATTTCAATGGAGAGAGATAGTATCAGTTTTTCGTTATACAATTTATGTTGAATGTTATCAGAATGAGAATATAAAGATAATAACTTAGTTGAGTAAAGTAAGGATGCAGGAACACGAGACGCCTATAATCTACTCGGTCCCCCGCGACGCATCGTCATCCGCTATAAATATTATCACCCTTGATGTATATCGCGGAAACAGAGTGTCGATTACATTAGCTACTTACTCTTCCCCGGGGACGATCAGGAGACGACACGGTCTGTTTTTACGTTCCGGTTTTACGTTTAATCTCCATCCATCCCGACGAATTATATGGAATTTGGGTTTTATATGTGCCCGCTGTAACGTAGTGGCATAATTTGTTTTGCAAATTCGCGAGTATCATCGAACACTATCGCCAACGTGATTATTACAGACATTAATTGATCGCCGACAGAACCGACATGACTTGCATCCTCGTATCTCTTGGAGTTACGATGAATCATGAGTCTTGTCTTCAAGTTGTTGCTGGAAGAGACAGAGGTAATATATAATTCGAGCCCTTTGAGATTATTCGCGGTCGCTTTAGAAGCGAACCTGTATACCTTGCGTGAAATAATGTTAGGTTTAGGCACAATGTGTCGTATACGCACGCTGATTAGCTTCAGTTGAGGTGGTCTAAAACAACGCGGTGGCGCAATTTCGCTGTGGTTAATGGCTACACGGGATAAAGCAGAGCTTCGAGTCCATGTAGTTCCATGAGGTTAATCACTTCAGTCTTATATCTATATACTTAACAAGATATAACGAATGAGTGCAGACAATGAAAATAACTGTGGCGTTCGTTGCGTACAGAATGTAAACTTCTTCTCTGATGGATATCGGAAATTCTCTAGTTAATTATCAGGGTGTGGCAATTAATTACGTTTGTAATTGGACCAAATACTGCAAGTGTGAAATAATACAATAAATGCAAGTGTTAGTAATAAATATTGTTACAATTAATATACCTATTTCTTATTAATTATTAATTCATTTTATTATTAATTCTAATAACGTGATTATAATAATATTAATTATTAGTATTTAATGATGTGGTTTGTTAAACAACAAGATTAATGAAAAGTAGACTAAATTTCGAAGTGCACAACCGAAGTAAACAACCAAATAAACGAAGTTATTGTACGCAACTGCATTGCGCCTTCAGGATATAGTACCGGATAATTCGATCTCCTTGAAATTCTCCACTCTGGTCTTGGTTCACATGTGCTCTACTCCAGGTCGTGTTGGACAATGTACGAAGTACCGGACACGCACATTGCTTGGGTGCCATTGGTTGTGGTGCTTTGCGATGCGGAGGTGGGCGCAATTGCGCGCTTAATTGCTATACGTGGAGGAGAGGAAATGACGTTGCAGGTTCAGAAAGCAAACCGGCACTCTTGGGAATACGAACAAGACGAAAGTTGAGAGCATGCGTATTATATTGTATCGTTGGACAGTAAACTTACGCGGAGTGTAATTATCGCTTATCGATTGATGTTTTGATGTCAGGGGAATGCAGGAATCTATCTATCAGTGAATTACAGTGAAACGATTCTGGAACACGTTCTCCATCAGTCGCGATTTATTTTTCACCAGCAATTCTTTATTTTTAATGCTCATCTGTGTTATACGCAAATATCGTGCAAACAGAGATCATACTGCATTTTTTAATTTGACATATATTGTATAATTAAATGTCATTCAAAATTCCTTAAGAATAATACGTTTAATAATGTTCGGTGGAGAGAAAAATCTTCGTGTTTAATGAAAAATATCTAAGCGACTAAAGCGACCGTTTTGCTAACATTGAACGTGCGCGACGATACTTTTGCCGCTTATGTTACACACGACAACTTTAATCATGCATGTTAGCATGCGTGTGTCGACCCAACGTCAACCCCAACACCCTGAAATCTGGTCAAAGTGAATTTGCATTAATAGCTCACACCGTCCATTAGCCCGCTAAATGAATTTTTGTTTTATTTCCGTTGCCACGAGCGTGGACGCGTGCGCGTTTCGGACGAATGATCGCTTAACAAAGTCATAAAGCGAACGATGCTAGTGTCGTGCCCGTGAAATAATTGATCGAGCGTGTAGACCTCGTGATTACGTCGACTAATTGCTGAAACTAACATGCATGTGCAGCCATACGACGTATTTCGATGAGTGGGCGAATAATGCGCTTTAATCCCTGGAAAAGTGAGATTCCCTTCGACACGTTCATTCATTTTATTATTATTATATTTTCCATTATTTCGCATTATTTTGGCGTGGAGCTCCGTTGTACTCTAACACGAAGCAATTTGGGTGCGATATGAAGACAAATAACGAGGCCATAATGCCGTAAATTAAATCGCGATATGCGATGTGTCGGACGTTTCAGCCATCATAATGCCAGATAATATTCAACCAACTGAATCATCGTTAATTAGCAATTCAATCGATAATGTCGTTTTTTTTCTATCTCAATATATAGACATCGTGTCACCGTACTATGTGACAGCGAGAAAGAGCCAGCAGTGAAAAGTCGTGACACCCGATTTAGAACTTTGTCCAATGCTGTAGCCAATGGCCTTCATCCAGACCGCTGAATAGCATCGGTCTTCTCACACCTCTCTGCGGTATTCGTTCACCTTTTCAGGATTCGTTCTGCGATAGGTGTCTTCATCGGAACCCATTGTCGCGAAACCACGAAGTAACGGCCCGCAAGCGCCGTTAAATAATCCCCCGAGAATCGGTTTTACACCAGTAATTCTGTAAAAGCATTTGCGTTGTGATATGATATTCTCTACTTAAAATGTAATACTAATCACGTAATAGTCACGTAATAATTTAAAAGCGCGATGAGTGAATAGGAAGATGTAGTTTTGTACTCCTATCGTGCATTACGTTTCTGACACGTACGTCGTCGTAAATTTATTTTTCAAGAGTACATCAAGCGTCACGTCGGGTGACAGATAGCGAGCGAGCGACTCTCCATGGACCGATCGGAAGAATCTAATTTACTTGATCGAATTATCGCCAGCACCAGTTTCGCGCGTCGTGCGTCGCATTTAAGATTCGCCGCTTTATCTAAGAGCGAGCGCTCGAGTCGAACATACCGACTACTCAAAGAACCAGGTTTCGATCGCGGACACCCCGGCGTTTTGCTTCGCCCTACGGACCATGGATCCAATGTGCACTCAAGTCGAACAGCTAATTCCGAACGTGCGACGACTCGGAATGTGAAGGCAATGGCGATTCTTCACTGGCGAAGCGAAAGCAGAGCTTCGTGGAGGTGGTAAAGAAATAAAGAACAATGAACACGCGGAGACAAGAGAGCAGGATGAAAAGAAAGAGGTGAAAATACTGGGCCTACGAGAGGTCTAGAGTGAAAATTAACCCGTTAGTCAAGTGCCGATATACATATATCTACCGATTTATCGATAGGTATTTTCTTTCATTCATCTGGTTATTATTCAATCCTCGCTATCGCCATAAAGATCCATCTGTAGTTCGCGAAATCATTAAAGGTATTCGCTTTCTCTTTTCTCGGTTTCTCGTCGATCCATGAGGATAATAAAGCATTTGCTGCGTTTTTAATCTAGGAATGGAATGGTGGCTCGTTCGCGCGTGCTCTGCGAATCATTTATTTTCCGCGTAAACGCCATCGACGCTCTAATTTCCGCATTCGATAATATTTCTTTTTTCTCGATTTGCAGCGTTCGTCATTGAATTGCGCGCCGTTGTTGTTGTCGGGGTATTATCGGACGTGTTTCGGTTTGTTATATATTTCTGCGCGAACGTTATTTGGTCGGATAACGATAGCTTTACGTTCTCATACTGGAAGGACATCATTTATTCACGTAATTTTAATTTCAGCGTTGGCCAGTATTAATCTGTGCTTTAATTAGAAGTGTCACCTGAACATGAATGTTTCAAACACACTAGTTGGTCGCAATTTAAGTTACTAAATATTTTTGTATGGAGAACTTTTTTTTTTCCATTACTTGGAAATGTTTGTGCGCTCTTAATCTTTTTCATTTTAAATGAAAAAATTAAAATAGTTTTTTTCAGTGTTTTTGCATTCTTATTCTGTAGAAATATGAAATATAATTATAATTATTCTGTCATTATTATTTTTGAAAATTAATCATCATATCAATTAATTTTATATCAATTATATGATATCAAATTTCTGAATACTGTCGTGCCGCAATTAACATAATATTGTTTCACATATTATATCTGTTATAAAAATACAAATTGCAAAAATTATTTAATAAAATGTAACAGTATAAATATTTTTGATTTTCATCTTCTTTAATATTGAGGATAACTACGAATGATTCCGATTTTCACGTAGGACGTTATGAGTCGACAAAATGAGGCGGAACGATGGAGACGAGAAGCGTGCGTGTATTATACGCCAAGAATTGAATCACTGAACACGTTAAGTAGGGTCGATCGAACTTCTATGGGAAAAGTTAAGTCGTCTACTCGAGAGTGACGAATCATGTTCCTGTAAAGCCGGGCGAAAGATCATCGCGAGTTTTCTCTTGGTTGATTTATGAGGCCGACAAACTATCATCCCTATGTACTATATTCGTACGAATTCAATTCTGAACGATGTCTCGCTCGTGTATCATCCGGATGTATTTCGAGACGATGACCTAGCTCGCTATATCGATTGATCAAAAGATCAATTTCGTCAATCTGCGTCAGTCAGGTAAATATATGTGCGATGGAGAAAACGAGAAGGGAAAACGACTAATGAAGTGGTGGTAATTGCTAAAGTTTGAGCGCGTTACCTCGGCGACGAAGAGCAAACGGAACTTGTATATTACTTTGTTATTCAAAGCATGTTCAGGGCCAGTATAGCGGGACGGGAATATGCGCTCGTGGCGGTGCAATATTACATCAGGAAAGTAGTTTCTCCGCCTGACCAAGGTGGACGGTAAATCTTGGGAGGTGGGAGCAGGTGGATGTTCCCGACTACGAGGACGCTGAAACTATGTTTCACCTAGCGACTAAATAAGCAAGTGAGCTTCCTGCTGGAAGCGCGGTCGCTTCCGTCCGTGTGTGCCACTCGAGGATACAAAGAGCTTTCGTGATCGCGAGTTCTTCCCGCAACTCAGATTTTATAACGCTTTTTTATTCGCTCAGTGCACCATAATGTTCGCACATGATTCCAGATGCGGATTTAAAATTATCTCTCTCGCGAACATTGAATAGTTTAATTGTAATTTAGATACATATTATTGACAAGATCATTATTTGTTTTATGTTGTATGACACTCTGCTGGCTCTTCCAACATGCTTATTTTTGCAAAAATCAGTCGACCATTAGTATTGTTATTATTAAATGATATAGCATATAATCCATTATATTTTCCATTAGTTCTACAAGTCTCTGAATAATGCAACATATATGTGATATAAAGCACGTTCACTTTGCAAATATTCACCGCATCAAATGGGAATATTATTTTGTATGATTTAATAGGCCACATGTATTATATGTTTCGAGATTAATACTTCATCACGTTCTTTTTGACCTCGATTAAATTATTGAATAATAATTTCATAGTGCAATTAAATTCTCTATACTTTAGTTACGTAATTAAATTAAAAAAAAAAAATTACATAATGGTTTTATCATCATTTTCCAAATAGAGTTTGATTTTATTTTAAAAAGATTTAATTTTTTATTGACATTAATGAGGTAGCACAAAGAAGATAGATTATTATATAAAACAAATTTCTGTACTTTCGTTTACAACAATGTGCGAAATTCGGTGATAATCCACAGTAGTTGAAGGTGTTGGCAGAAGACAAAGGAGTTGAAGTGGTAGCAGCGCAGCAAGAGGTGTGATGCTACGAATGGAACGGTATTTACCTGAGGTTGTTTATCCCTCGCAACGATGCAACCCCTTGGTATTCTCTCGAGGGTAACGACGCGTCTCTCTCTCTCTCTCTCTCTCTCTCTCTCTCTCTCATCTTTTCTTTCTTTCTTCTTTCTTTCCTTTTCTTTCTTTTTTTATTTTTATGGACACGTTGCACCTCTGATTCGACAACGTTACTCGAGTAGTCGTTTCATCGTCGACCAGCCCGAACTCGTCGACACGCTCATCCCGCCTTCGTTCATTAATTAAACGGGCATTCTCCGTGCCTGGGGCATAATTCAAAAGTTCCTGTCGCGTCGCTTCTCCACGAGGGTACGTTGGAACGCGTGAATATGCAATAGTGCGGTAAGCAAATTAGTCTCGCGCGCGCGCGTAAAAGTTAAGCGCTACGTGGTAGCGCACCGGTGTGCCCGCGAAAACACGATGTGTCATTAATTGGCTACCTTGTAATTCGATACTCGTTGGTTAAGATCAAGCGTCGGAAATATCGAGTCAAAACGTGTCGAATGACCAGACCGAGTACTGAACGAGATATATCGAATGTTCGCGCACGAGTGGAATCGAGTATATATGGGCGGATCCGACGATTTGAACGAGAGAATAGTCGTCACTCTCGGAGATCGCGTTTCGCGTTTTCGTACTCGGAAACTCATCCCATGTGATCCCAGACAGATTGCATCGGGGAGTGAAAATACTCTCTTTTTTATTTTATTTTTTTTTTTCCTTCAAATAACCGCGCCGTTCAGAAGACGAGCTGGAGATAAAGCAATCCGGTTGACGTCGCACAATCTCTTGGTGCGTCCGCACGTTCATCGTGTCGAGAACAATGCTCGCCCGATGTCATAATTCGAAATTCCTCCTGGACAAAACCACGCTGTTGTGCCACCTCGTCGGATAAATTTTACAGGTAGACGGGAGAGAAGAGGGAAAGAGAGAGACAGTGTAAGTCCGGAAGCGCAGCTCGTACAAGCGGTATATATCCTTCCGCAGCGCATCGTACTCGCGTGCATGCTCGTCATGGGTCTACGATTTTTCAAGAAAGCGAGTGAGGGCGCGAGGAAGACCGTTAAATCCTCATCTTCTTGGTGGTCACGCGTATATCCTTGCAGTACTAGCTGTCTGCAAGGGAAAAGGTCGAGGCGGATGACGAAGACTGTTTCCTTCGGTGCACCTGCATAATACAAGCGCACGAAACGTGCGTGAAAGAAAGAGAATGTTAAAGTTGTCAGCCCGCGCTTTTCCATCTACCTTGGACGAACTCCTACTCAGCCTTTACTCACCTCGTTACTCGAAAAAGGAGAAGCATTACGATGATAAAAAGTGCCATCTTTTAGAGACGCATTTTACACCGCGATTTCAGCCTTTTTTCGAAATCTACCTTGCCCTGTCGTTGTCACGAGGTTATTCATGTACCTGCCGTGCGCGGTGATACTTGCCATTTTTCCGCGTTTAGCGACTGACTCGAAGTCGTTAAAACTATCTGAAAATTCATGATGACGTGCTACTAGCATATATCGATATTTACACTGTTTTAGATATAGAAGAAGCAATGGTAGCCAATCCCTTAAATAAAAAAAAACATTTTGTTATTTTTAACTTCTGTATATCAAAATGTAAATCAATCAACTTTTGTGGTTAATTTTAAAGTAAATCATGTCCATGTATTAACGTGTATATTTAGTAATAAACTATGGTAAATTTTTCAAATTTAATATCAAATTAAATTTTCTTGAGTTAAATTGTTTAATCTATTTTAGTTTTAAATTAATGATATATGAGTAGAGGTGGCGATCTATAGCAATGATTAAAAATAACTCAAATTGAGTATAATTTAACATTGTGAGTTTAGATAACAGTATAAAGTTTGTTATCCTATTATTTAATTAATGTATTGATCTTTATTAACTTGCAAGAAAAGTCGAAGTTTTTCCAATTCTATATTATTTATATATACGGATTGTATTTTAAATAAGTATATCGACTTTTGATGAAGAAAAATAGTACAAGTTGAATTCAAGTTGAAGATAAAAGAGAATTGAAAAATGGCATAATGAAAAAAAGATAGTTTTTGAGGGTTTACATAACACTACACAAAATTAATATGTATATTACTTTTAGATTTGAAACTTGAAAGCATGAAAAAAGCATTTGTGATTAAAATCTCTAGTTATTTATGTGTAACTACTGCTGTAATTAATTAAAATATTGTAATTAAAATTTTTTAATTAAAAAATTTTTAAGTATGCAATTTTTTCCTCTCTTAAATAATTTTATATTTTTGACTTGTGTCATTCTTTTGCAAGAGTGCTGTATGTATTTATTACATAACATAATGTAATTTTAGAAATTATGTAGGCTCTTGATTTTTGTATACATGTATTGATATAAGATTATAATTTAAGATTTCAATCACAAATTTACTAACGAAATTTTGTTGAACTCAGTCAGCGCAAATTAACGTGTATCATATGGAAGTTGAAAAATTCAAGCGAACGTTGCACTCATTGCATTTTTATTATTGGTTGTTATTGTCGTTTCAAATGGTCAACCGCACGGATAAAGTACAGTGCGAACAGAGAGAGAGAGAGGGGGGGGGAGAGAGAGAGCGAGAGAGAGAGAGAGAGAGAGAGAGAGAGAGAGAGAGAGAGAGAAGTGCTTCCCTTCCACTATCGAGTTAGCGGCGTGATCATTAAAACGAGAACTATTTGACGCGTATACAGCCTCGGCAGAGTTTGTGGAACTCATGCAGAAGCTTCTAGGAGACCACAGTACCAATTCCGTACAGTTACCCTGGCCAGTATGGCATTGTCCGGCCGGTAGCCGCAATGCGACGTGTTCTCTGTCTCACTTCCACGCCCTGACGATCCTCCCCGCCCACACGTTCAAGTGTAAGTTTTAGTCTAGGTCGTTGGTTATCAGTAAAGTAACAAACTCTCACGGAAATTCCACTGGTCGACCTTCATCGAACCATATTCACATTTCATTGCACCCTATACTTCTGCCAACCCTTCGAAGCGCTCCTTAATCTTATCCTATCCATCCACTTATCAGCCTCAATGTCCCTTCTCTTTCACTTCACGCGAATGGGCATAGCTTAACATTTCAACTTCAACTCAACATTTTGAGTATCGGTCATGCAGAATAATTCAGAGTTCAGTCCTTTCTACATTTTAAATACATGTAAAATTAATGATTTTCCCTTGATCTTTTTAATTAAAGGAAGAGAAGAAGGCTTCTATTCAAAGACATCACCTTAATTTGAGAATTATATCATTATACTTATTGTTTTTATTCAATTATTTCTCTCTACATGTTCTCTATACATGTTTAAAAGTTAATAGAGTACTATAGCAACTTTGAACTACTTCGTATACATTATGACATTTTCTCGATGCTTTGTGTATCGACTTTCGGTCTCCATTTTTCATGTCAGTCATTATCCAACGCTTTTCTATTTAATACTTTAATTTTAAACGAAGCCGGAAGATTGGTTCCAATTTTCTCTACTTGCGTTTTATCTTTTTTAGCTTTATTTTTTTCTTGAATGTCGATTTATAATGTTTGTGAGCAAAATTTCAAAATTATTTATTGTTTATTATAATCATAAATTAAAGTAATTATTTGTGACTGCCAGTCAGTTTTGTAACTTTTTATATTAATAACTTATAATTATTTATTTTTGCGTAAAACTTATAACATATAGAATTAAATTTTAAATAAGTACAACGAAAATAATATCATTATTTTCATAATAAAAAGGTGAATAATTCAATAATAATCTCAATTATTCTTTTATTTGTTTATCTGTTGTAAAGTGTTATAAAGTGTTTTAATAATGTATGCGGTTGAATTTTCTAACAATATACGAATTTTCTAACAATAACTGAAAATAAGTTTATGGAGAATAATTTAATTTTTTATAAGAATGTGTGACGTTTTCTTTACTTGCCATTGTCGTTTCAATTTTGACGCGTTGAATCCACAAAGTAAAATCAACAAAAACTCGCTCACATTCGTACGCGCGACGGTCGATATCGTCACGTTTCAATTTTGGCATCGTGATGGACTTTTCGCGTGCAACTGCCGGAAAGAAGAAACTTTTGATTGGAACATCGGGACCGGTCGGAAGAATTCTTTTGTCCACTTTCCGGTGTGACTGAGCAAATTCTTGAAGAATTATTTTAAAAATCTGATCTCGTTTGCGAAAAACATTATACTCATTCATAAAAAACAATATAATTACGTAGGTATTTTGTAAATGAAATAATTTATAAATATAATAGCGTAGGAATTTCTTTGTTAATTTTATAACAAAATATCACGATAATATTATACGTATTGAGATAATTTCTACATAAAATTCTATCGAAAATTTTCTTCTTTTTCCAGATTAATTTTGTTTCTTTTTATTCATTTTTTACATTTATTCTACTCGTGCACCTTTCGCTCAAATAATCGCTCAAAATTTTGCCACTCTTCATCCTGTCATGATGACAATTCGAGAAACGTATGCGAAATACTAATATCACGTTGATTGCGGATAGATGTCCACTTTAATTTCGCGATTGGGATCAATATCCTGCTATTCGACGATCCAGCGTTGCAATGAGGTCTAGATGAAAGTCAGTCCGATTGAATCCTCGCGAGGAAACACGCCGAGTTTCGATATGTCGGGCCGAGGCAACAGTTCTTCGTGTACGACGCTGAAAGCCTCCTGCGTCCTCGCATTCTTTTTCATCCGCTTCGGTTCCTTCGCTTTTCTTTCTCCGTCTGCAGTTCCTGTCGCCTAACGCTCTCAACTTTGTTTTCTTTTTTTCTTTTTGTTTCCTTCGTTTCTCTTCTATTTTTTCTCTTTTCGTTTTTATTTGACCTCTCTCTTTCCCCCTCTCTCTCTCTCTCTCTCTCTCTCTCTCACAGTTACTCCACTATCCGACCGCTAGTCGACATAAAACTTCATAAACAGAGAGACGCCCCGGAGGGACTCTTTGCGTTGCAACAAATATTTTCAGATTGCAGCCAAGCTGCGGCGTATGTACGGTGTACGCGTCGTGCATTACGCGACGCATTATTAAAATTTAAGGGAGAACAATATGGGGCTTATTAAGAGCATCGTGAGGCGGAGACGAAAGTTTGCCCAAGCAAGATCACTCCGGGCTGCCAGGCTTTCTTACTTGTTCCGGGATACGAGTTTCCCTGTAGCGTAGAGAGGCGGGACGCCGACGCCGAGACGGAGGCGTGGAAATGTTTTCCGTCGATTGTAGCCTCCACCGGAGAAAATTCGCTTTGAGCTTTTCATTATGAAGCAGAGCGCTGAATCCTTTTTTATTGCAGATCCAATCTCCTTTATTGCGAAAGGTACTACCTTTTATTGTAAATCCGCGCTTCTTTATTGCGAGAGCCGAGACGATATTACATGGACAGTGGAAAATGATTTTTGAGAATCGCCCTGCTGAGTGCTCACTTCGGGATTTCTCTGTGGAAAACTCCGACGTGGCACTTCCTATCCTAAAACCAGGCTCTCCGCTCATTAATACGAAATGTGCCGAAAGTAAAATATTAACAAATCGTCTTCTAATAATGACTATATGTAGATTGTATTGGAGTATATAGGTTGTAAAAGTGTATCGACTGATCTAATTGAGAAAGAGAAATCTTATTTTCAGTCAAAATGGATCTTAGATGCTTAAATATTTCGACTGATCTATTTCATATACATCGATTGATATAAAATCGATTAATATTAAACTAATATTAAATGTGTATCAACTGATCTATTTTGTATGAAAATGATTTTCTCAGACGTGCGTGACAAAATGAAATTCTATATATAACGAGAAAAAATTCTCTTTTCTCTACAACAATCGTGACGTACCTTACTCTAAGATCTCTCGTCGATCTCTTTTTATTACGAAAGAAGATGAAAGGTTCGTGCTTGAGTTTAGTGAGGCGTTTTCGGTAGTGGGGCCGCATAAACCGTGAAACAGTAATAAAGGGAAGAAACCGTAGTGTGCAGAGAAAATGGGTAAGTTGTAAGAATCTTGAAAGGTTTATCCTGCGGACTCCGGCCAGCTGTTGCGGCTTGGACAGAGGCAGTTCTACGTAACTGAGGGTGCCATTTACTGGCACGACTATGACCGTCATACCCATAGGTGGAGATATAACCCTGTCCTTAGTTACGGCCAAGTATATGTTTTAACGGGGGAACAGACAGGGTTGTACAAAAATACATTGCAGCTTTCATAACCGCGACCTTCCTTCGCGTATTATAGTCATAGACTTTGCAACGACCATAATAATTTTATCCCGATCAACCTTCTCATCCTCTGAATTAGTTCCGCTCCAGTGAAGTGGACACACAATTGAGGTAAAGGCCAGAGCAATGTATATGTAAATATTGTTTTCTAGAAGCTGTCACACGGAAGAAAACGTATAGATTTTTTTTTATTTGGAGAAAATAAAGTAAATATATATGATAAGCATACAATTGATTGTAATAACATTATATTATTTGAAAAATCTAATACAATACAAAATAATATGTAAATATACAGATACACGCATACACACAGACATCGTACTGTCTCTTTTTCTCTTTCTCTTTTTTTCTATCGAAATGTTATAGGTTATTAAGTTATAATTATATTGAGCTAATTATAGAGAGAAAAATCCTGATTTTTTTGTTTCCTTTATGCAAAAAAATAATGCAGCTCGATATAGTAATTGTTTTTGTTAAAAGAGAGAAGTTTCAGAATAAGAAAAGAACTTTGATGTGCCATCACCGACTTAGCTAAGATAGATTCATACTTGTAAATGCGGTCAGGTTCCTCGTAAGCTCGGTCATCCGTGAAAGTCGCGCGACGACTACATCGCTGGTTACAAGACGCAGCTTCTTTCAACTTTAGAACTGTTCTCACATAAACCGACAAGTTTATCACCGCTTCGTATACGGCCTTGGCGCGGTGGTGCGTATATAAAGAGAGACTCGTGCGAGTGTTACATCCGCGCTCGTTCATGTAGAGGCCAAAGGTCGACAGAGGAGAGAATAGATGCCGCGGGGGTGCCGCTCGTACCTCCGGGCCATAAAAATATAAGCGAGGAAAACCATCGGTGACCACGTAAAGCCAAGGACGACAGGAATATGCTTTTAGCCTTTTTGTCCGTAAGGGTGAAAACCTTCTGGCCTCGTGCGATCGTTTGAAACCTGATGCCTATGTGTCTTTGTCCGCGGCGGGTGATATGACCAAACTTGTGCGAAAAGTTTGACTCTGCTCCGTTACGTTGTTTCGCAATGCAGTTTAGGGTTGAAAAATATTGTACATAAAACCGATTCACCTCCCCTTGCGCTCGCAACACGCATCCTTGGAAAAAAATAAATCGCTAAGTGGCTTCTGCAGCAGCTTGCGGAATTCATATTGTTTCACTTGCATTCTTAGGGAAAGAGGGAGAATGAGAAAGAGAGGCAGAGAGAAGTCTGGATGATTCTTTATCTTTGCGGTTGTAGCGAAAATAAAGAATGATAATGTTACCTGCGGTAAGTAAAATAATACATACGAAATAATGCACTTCATACTGTAATGTGTTTAATTAAAAATACATTTAATTCAGCTTCTAGTGTCCTATTCATAGAGACTTAACTTATTTAGAGTTTAACTTTCTTTATCTTACCAAGTGTTTTCGGAACTGTTAAAGAGTTGGAATATTTTGTCACCGTTACTAAGTACTTATTCATACGTGACAATATAATGTACAACGTACTATATGGCACTCGCTGTTTCATAGTTAAAGCTCTTTTAGCAACGTCGTTTATGACGCAACGGAGTTAAGGCGTTAAAAATGAAGCTTCTCACGGCGGATATATAATTCCAACGGAAATGCTTTATGTCGAATCATACGACGTTGGTGTAACTTTACGACACGCGCTGCGCTTGCGTCGAAGGATTTTGTAAGATAAGAGAAGGCTCCGGCAATTCCGGAGATGTAAAAGTACACAGCGAGCATTTCGGAAGTTTGTGAATTATCCACTGAGATATGGTCTACATATCTGCGTGTGCATTATAAATGCCTTTGTCCACCCTTCCTGAGAAAGAAAAGTCCTTTGTCGAAAGATAACCGGAATCGAGATAACTTACACTTAAGTACTCGCGATACGCGTCGAAATAAAAAGCAGGGGGACAAAAGATCGTAGAATTGCACTTATTTAAGGTCGGCAATAACGATAAAGATGGGCGGGGTATTTTCACATTCACACTCACTTTTGTGCCAACGAATCGATACGCTACTACATGCCGGATATGCGTTTCTCGCGCCCCGCGTTACGCGCCGTATCGTATTTTTATCTCATGATATCTGCACTCTGCCATTTCCATCTTGTACGTTTTATCGTGCATTTTACCATCCCATGCGCTTTTGATACTCGAGTCCTGGTCCCCCAATTACACTCGGTCTGTTTTTACTACGCGTTATATGCATTTGCTTTTAGAACGCAGGACACTGCGGGTACTCGCCATGTTAGAGTACGATTGCGAGACTTCGTTCCACTTTGCGCGTTATACTTCAGTCGTGCTAACATTGCAGTATCGGAAAGAGTTTGATATTTATGAAAATCAAATAGATGATGGAAAATCGACAAATTTGTTGATTTAATACTGAGTTTCATATTCGCGAATTATTAAAAATAAGCAATCACTGACAAGTTGCAACTTTTTAATAGGCTATTATTAGAGAGTTTAAAGTTGAGTATATCTTATTATGATAGAATAGTGAAGTCGGGAAGAAAAAAATGAAAATTTTGAATCTTTCCAATATGCTCAATTTATTGAGTGAATTTACGCGTCTGATCGCGTCGAATGTCCGTATTAAAGTCTTTTGTCCTTTGTCATTATTTTTTTGTCGTAACGTTTGATTTTATTCTTGAATTATTTAAATCTTATAAAAATAATGTTCATACATCAAATAAAAGCAACTTAATAGATTTACTTTTTCGATGTCTATGATAGAACTCGGCGTAAAAGCTATTTAGTGAAAGTATCTCAATGTGCTTATTCGTAATTTTATGAATTCAGAAATATAATTTGTAAGTTTTACTTGCAGCTCTTTATTCATATTTACTTTCTCACATTAACTATACGTTTTGTTCGGACTCCTTATCTTGTGTATTTTAGTTGTAGCGATGCAATTGCCACAACTTAGTATTAGAAAAGTAGTAGAATAACATTTATTGTGTTTTAAATACATTTTTATATTTAAGTTCATTTTTAATAATAATGTCAAAATAAAATATTTTTTTACATATCATCACTTCATGTTATCCGGAAAAAACAATTTATTTATCGCGATGCATTAAATTATAATATGTGTAACTAATCAGATTTCGTATTTCCTGAATTCCTTTTTTTTCTGCATCATTATTTTTTTTAAAGTGTCTAAAAAGACTAACGAAACAGTAGAAACATATCAACTAGTAATAATGAATGTTACTGCAATTAGCAATGATAGCGAAGCTATCAAAGCCAATCCTATCTTATTATCTCTTTGAAGCTGCCCGCATGGAATCATGAAAATGATTTCGTATCACCAATTTTTGCCGCAGCAAATCGACGCTCAATTCATTTGGTTGTAACGGAATGCAATTACAATCAACGTAACGATGTTTTCTGTAGCGTAAATCGTCACGGTCTTTCAGCAGCATTTTTGCAACACGACCGCATTATTGCCTTGATTGCGGCAGCTCTTTCCGCGCATCAAGGTGAATTATTCGCGAAGAGCTCGACGAGATCCAAATGCCGAGACTAAAAGCACGTGGATTTATCCGATCCGCCCTTTTTCGGAATAGCCCATCGGCATATTTTTCAGGATTATCCTTGCTACGAAGCAATTCTGTCGTTGTATTCAATTTATCGCAGTAACAGACGATTTGAAAAATAAGATATTAAATAAAGTCATCTTTTTTTAGGAATGTCGTTTCATTTAAACGCCGCTTTGATTTACGGAAGTTCGTTGATTGCGATTCGAAACCAAGCGAGAAATCACTAAATGCTCTCAGTGTTATTCCCTTTAAATACTGTTCAAAATTTTCAATTAAATGTATTAAGTTGTTGGAATGACTACAAAATCGTATAAAGTCATTGTTTAAGTAACAGTTACGATTATTCGAGTATAAAAGCGATAATTGTTTCGATTATTACTGCAACTTTATCAACTGCTCGGAATTTGTTTCTTAATAAGATTGTTTATTTCTTTTCATCGACATTAAATTTTAGAACGCGCAAACGAGAATGATAAGCATAACACATTTCCGGCAGCTATAAGAGCATACTGTATGTATTTGATGTCTTAATGACACTCTTATGTGGCTTAATTTGGACGATTTAATTTGTGCTTGGATACTAACGCGTACAAAACCGTCCAGCGACAGAATCGCTCGTTGCGCCCATGGAACGGTCGTTAGTTACAACTCCCAGGAACACGATTTCCGCGGACGTGGAATAACGTGCTAGGCGCACGAGATCGTATTTTCAACAGTGGATTACCCTTTCGAGGGCTGTGCCGACGAGGCGTAGTAGACGTCCTAGCTACGAGAATGTCTCGGCCGCGATCGTTCCATTTCCGCCTCCATCAGCAGCGTCGTTTCTGGTTGCTGGTATTAGCACAGCCAGCGGTAATCCCCGTTCCTACGATTAATAACGGCAGTGAGCCAAGGCGAGCAAGGAAGTAGAGATAGAATGCAAGAAGAATGAAACGTTCCCACGTTTATCTGCTTTTTAAAGCGCTTGTACGAGATTATGTCTGACCCGCGTCTACCCATATGAGGCAACTTACCTACCTACCAGACTCCGTAATCTGGCTAGCCCGTCCATTACGCTACTAAGTTACAATATAATTAGCGGCTATCGCCGGCCATTAACGTAATTTATGACGTAACTTTATTATTTTACATTAATATTACGTTGACACATTGTGATGACTTTTTGAGGAACAAGCTTTATCGAGAAGATATTATGTTATAATAAATGTGTCGTATATATTGCATAATTAATCCTAACATTTATTTTTTTTCTACATTTTCTTTAAATTCACATGCATTGTGTATATTTGTATAATAAGAATAATAATATATGTATTATGAAAATTGCTAATATTTTTATTAATATTTTATTTTCGAATTGATCAATCAAAACTTCAAATATTGAAACGATGATATCCGTTATTTACTTACTATGATATATCATATAATAGATAAATAGATTTCTCTATTTTACACGTTATTACTTTTAAACAGAATATCGCGTCGATTTATGCAAAGCGATGACATTAACGCAGAAATGTCGACTAAAAGACGAATCTGACACATTCTTTTACTCATTTTTAACGCCCTCAGCCACGATTACTCTCAACGTGGCCCGGTCTCAACAGTCCAAAGATTTTTTTTCACTCCGGAACGGACCGTGCTCACGCCTCCACGGAATTAATTTATTACGGTAGCAGAAACGTACCGGTGATGCTAACTCTCGTAATAGGTAACAATGTTTGCCGAGAGCGCATAGAGGAGAGAAAGAAAAGAGGGTACGTAAAAAGGGAACGGGTTCAAGAGTTTTTTTATTCCAGGTGACCCATTTAATTCGCGTAGAATACGTGCCGCACGAAATGTCCAGAAAACTCAAACTCTAGTTGGAGTTTTCGGATAACGTTACAGGAAAACGCGCGAAACAACTCCCACGGAATTAAATCTCTGTCACCATTATATGAGCACTTTACATGCAGCACAATCATACGTAAATGATATCGCGAGATAACGCATTTCGTAATTTTTAAATAGATGTAGAAAGAGAAAGAAAAATATGTTGCTGATAGTGACAGTCAAAAACTTATCTCTCAATGAATAATAATAATAATAATAATAATAATAATAATAATGACTTTCTATGCGCTAGGAGAATTTAAGTTGCATAAATGTTATGAGAGACCATGGCTTTTGGGTGATGGCTTATAAGACGATAATATAATATATTGGCTATACCAGCATGGACCACACAAAGTGTGTCTGAAGTTAGTTATTAGTGGATATTCGTGCAACATGGTTCAAGAACCACAACGGCATCCATATATTATGTTCCGATACTAAAGTTTCAGCAGTGTCAGCTATTATGAGAGAGAGAGAGAGAGAGAGAGAGAGAGAGAGAGAGAGAGAGAGAGAGAATCGAATTATATATAACAACTCTCTCTTAACTAGATTATTAATAATTTAATTTCGTTTCGTTTTTAAGGAAGTTTTGGGCAATCAATCAAAAACGCGCGGATTAATGATGATCGGATTTAAGTGATCGTCAGCCCATACAGTTTGCCGTTATCCGATTAGATAATAAATCTGTCTGTTTTTTAGCACGTTGATTTTCGAAGTCGCAACTGCCCATGCATTTTGCGTGGCGATGCGAACGGGGCTCAATTTCTCAAACGACCTCATGCAAATTGGTTTCGAAGCACCACCGGCCGGCATACGCTACGGGGCTTAAAGTATAAAGGACGCACGGTGTTTGCACACACGAAGTCGATTACCGACCTGCCAGCTGGAATGTTTTTCGAGCCCTTCGCGACGGATATTCGTCATACTTCGCGTGCCATATCTTTCCGGAGATATTTTGCGCGGGTCCACTGATCCCAGCTTAATGTATTATATCGAGCAGCGATTTGTGCATTATCCGTTTCGAAATCGCGAGAATGATCATCATCGCGCCATTCCAGGTTTAAATCTCGATGCCAGAAGGATGTAAATAAAAGCTATAAATATAAAGAGCGGCAAACAAGCGTCGGAACGACAAAAGAGTACCTTCGCCGAGACACTTTCCGGAAAAGTGCCATAGAAACAAGAACTCTCCTTTTTCTCGTTTAAAAGCTCGTTTTTAATGAGGCGATGGATTAATTTGTAAATTGTAGTCTGGATGTTATCGATAAAGGGCAGAATGTTCCGTTTCGATGAGGAAAATCGGCCTATGTATAAAGAAATTCCCTCTTTGGGTTTCATGCTGTAAAATTGTAAAAATTTTAATCAGATTATAGATATAGTTACAGATTTATATATAAAACGAACAATATTGTAGAGAGTACTGATTTATGTGAAAAGCGACAACGTATCAATGTAAATACATTTTTTATTCTCTTTATTTAAATTCTGAGAAAAGACTATTATAAATTTATGTAAAATATAAATTCAGTTAGTGCGATTTCCAAAAATTTTTATTTTTTAATAACTAAATCAATAATATTCAACATCTTTAATTTTGTCAATTAAAAATCGAGAAATGTATACACTTTTTTTTTTAATTTAGCGAAAAAAATTATTTTAATATTTTGATAGTTATATTAGTCACGTTTTTGTGATCAGTGAATCAGTTCAAAGTGAGAGTCAATTATGAAATATCTCTCAGCTTGGTGGAAAGATGAATCCAGCATTTCATGTTCGTACATTTGAACCAGGAATGTCAATCGGAAAACGCGTCGAGCGAAAAACTGTTCGTGATGGCGGAACGTCATCGTAAAAACGAGACCTCTTCGGTTGATTTTTTTTTAGGAACTGAAAATTGGAGATGCATGCATCGCGCTTCTGCAAGCGATTCTATCGAAGTCAATCGTTCAAATGGTAGATGAGAACAACGTAGAAGACATCGCACGAGAATGGAGCAAAAGGGAAGAAGCCAACGAGAGAATCGAACGACAAGAAAGAGAAAAGGATTGGAATAGAAGGAGCGCAAATTTCAACGCCGTCACTGGTTTTATGTCATTCCCGCCATTCGGCGGCTTCCATTTCTAGTCTGGACTACCGAAGCTCGTAATTCAAACACGACCCAAGAACGAACGTTGCCGTCGCCGTCATCATCGTCGTCGTCGTCGTCGTCGTCGTCGTCGTCGTCGTCGTCGTCGTCGTCGTCGTCGTCGTCGTCGTCCTCGACTTCCTCCCCTTCTAACCGATCCCCTTTCTGCTCGTAACTCACGCCAGAATCCGCTCCCCTTTGGCGTCTGACCTTCCTTTCCGTTCTCCACCTTCTTCGACCATGAGCCGATAAATTCGATATTTGTTTCAACTTTCGCCGCATTTCACTGGTCTCTCTCTACATGTCGGCTGTTCTCTTTCCTGTTCGATCAGTCTCTCTCTCTCTCTCTCTTTCTCTCTCTCTCTCTCTCTCTGTAACTCGTACCCTTCCTCGCTGTGCTCGTTACCCCACGAAGAAAATTGTTTCTGCGCAGCCAGTAGTCAGGACATGCTACACACGGTCCGTGTCAGGCACACGCGTCCAATGATAGACGCCTGCCATTACTCATTGCACATATGAACGTTATATACTCCGAAATTCGTGTGTATTTTATATACCTGGTATAGCGCTTAACCGGTGTCGCCTGATTTTTTCGTGTTTTGGAAAATATGAAACAATCGTTTTTGCCAGCGCTGCACTATGTTCGCATCGACGAACAATTGCGACGATTTGTACGATCGATCTTTCGTTATATCTATTATCTCGCTTACTCAATAATATCTAGTTTATTTTCATTCACTTTTTTTCTTAGTACTTTTGAAACTCTAAATAATTTTTGCAAATATTTAAACTTTTTCGAAATATTTCATCAGTGTCAAGGTGATAAACTGAGATTAATATTACTAACTATTACAAGACTTTTATTATTATATAACGTGCATATGCTGTGCTACACGAAAAAGGAAAATTCGTCGCGATGGTTATTATAGTGAAAGCTTTGAAGATTCGTGCGCTCTTTGACGTCACTTCTGTGACCGTAAATTAATATTCCTGTCGAAATATATAGACCAAAATGGATTTAAGCTCACATATTGTGCCGTGTTAACCTGTCTATGTACCGATAAAGAAACATAGGGGAACAAAGGGAATGGAAAACTTGTTATTTGCAAGTCAGAAAGGCACTTTTCGCCTTTGTTAGAATGTGAGTCTTTCTTTTTATTAATCTATATAAAAAAAATCATAAAAAGGAATAACAATCGACATTCTAATTTGAAATTTATACATGAATCTATAAAATTATAATTTAAGAAGAAATTTAAGAATAAATATTACTTTCACGTACTTTTAAATTGCGCCTGAATATATTTCATACAAGATTATTCATTTTTATTGTACTTTTGATAATACATATTTAATTCATACATATTTAATAATTTAATTGAGAATCTTTAAAGTCTGAGAAAATCTCATTTGGATCTATTTTACACAAACTAATGGAACCCGCCCTTAGTTCTACTTCCTGACAATTTGAATGGCAGGTTTAGTCCTTGTTACACAAGCTCCTAAATGTCATCCTCGCGTACATGCGCTCTAAGACCAGGCCCTCTACCTTCTTCGAGTTGACGTTCCTGTCGAACGATAAGTACCGCCAGATGTTGCCAATACCCTTGGATTGTTCGGTGGAACAGCAAACATAGTAGCTAACTGGTTCGAGTCGCAGCAAAGGAGCAGAGAACCAAGTTTGTAGGGTGGAGTCTAATAATAGTCGAGAGATTTACTGTGTGTGCAAGCTGTAACGATCACTGGAATCGATGTACAAAGGTGGAGTTTACCTTTTGGTACGAAACACGAACTTGCACCCGTGCCTAATTGTCAATATAACACCTGAATTTTACGAATGAAAAATTTAATCCTTATCGAAAAATAGCAGTGATAGTATTTCTTTCCGGAATAATTTTAAGTATGTTTTAGCAAGCAAATTAAGCTTCACGTGCTTGCCGCATCAAATATAATCGATTGTTCGCTAAAAAATATGATTTTTTTTTAGTTTGAAATAAATTTTCACTGTAGGTATACGTAGTCCGTTAACAAAAATTATGTTTTGTCTTGCAATCGAAGCTTCCGCGAACACGTATCACGTCGTGCACGTGCACTTGCTATTGCGCGCCTCATCGGCCATGAAACAGGCCACGTATCGGAGGATGTGTTTGCGTCGAAGCCGATCATGTGCCGTGTTGCAATTCCTTCGATCGTGAAACTATCGCACGATCGGAAATAATCTCTCTATATAATGTCGGCGTTTATGCAGGTATGAGGAATAGCCTTGAGCCGCTTTAAAGCGGCCACCGCGTTGCTCGCCGTCCCACACGATGGATAATCGAAGGCTGTAAAGATTTTCCGAACTCATGTCAGAATTATTACGCACGAAGTATTCGGAATAAATAATATGTGACGCAAAAGAGAGCCTCGGTAGAAAGGCAAGTACATGGCACCTATATATTATTTTATAAAAGATATTTACAGTGATGTTTATTCGCCCTTGCAAGATTCTCGTCTCACGTCGCCATAAATAATGCAGAGTTAATCGCGAAGAAAGTAACACACTTCCGATAATGCACGACGTAAGATTACGGTGGTCCCTTGTAACGAGACCCAGCGAGAGGGAAGTAATAAATTGTCTCCGGCGATATTTCTATCTCGCTCGGGAACCATTCGTCGGGCGGGTCTACGGATCCCGTGGAGCGAATTGTCTTTTTATTCCCGCAGCCAAATCGGAAAATGTATAGCATGTCTACGTTCTGATGTTGCACCTTCGCAATCAGCAACTCTATGCGCGAGAAAATCGCATCTCGAAACTATCGCCCTGATCGAGACGTACCGTTGCCCAATCTCCTACGGAAAGGTTTAGTTTTTCGATTTTCTCCTCTCGTTCATCGGTTCCCTCTGTGTCCCCGCATCCCATACCCTTCTTCGCCATGCGATTTCACCCCCGTTCCTCGACTCATCTCTGATCACAGGAGCTCGTTCGTCCGCAGCGTAATGGGCGTTCCGTTGCTTTCTGGCCAGATCATGCTCGCAAGAAGACAGGGAAGAAAAGTTCACCTCTCATCTCGATTCGGTCTCTCTCCATCTCGTCTATTCCACTCTTCCTTTTTTTCTTGGTCCAAGTTTTCGGACTTGGTTCTCTTTCACTGTCCATGCAATCACCTTTGCCTGTTCTTCAGCCAAACGTGCTTCTATGCTGTTTCAGAGATCTTTCATGTCATTCCGATCCGACAAACTAATCCATGACTGATCACATTTTCCGTTTTAGCTTTTCGAAGAATCGCACCGATATAAAATACAAAGGCATCGCAAGTTGTTCCGATAACGTAACTAACGCTGAAGAGCTCATAGCGAACAGTCGTGAAAAAGTAATTGCTAGCAAGATTCATCCTTCTTGAATTTATCCGTGTTCGTTTCCGTTTTTCTTTCACACTAATTAGTCGATCGATCGATCGATAACTATCGGGGAATCGTAAACGGCATCGTTCATTGCTCCCGTCGCAATTACCGCGTAAGCTTGGCTAGTCCCTTCACCTTGAAATCCTTTTACTTGCTTCTGGTCTTCGCTTAATGGATGTGCCATCCTTACTATAGCGCGCAACGAGAGAAAGCAAGGGGGGAGAGAGAGAGAGAGAGAGAGAGAGAGAGAGAGAGAGAGAGAGAGAGCTTCCTTTCGGTCTTTTACCCATCCACCATATCTCACCCATTCCCCTGTCTTTCTTATTCTTTCGATCGTACAAAGTCGCGGCGACTTATTCCGGTCGATCCGTCCTATATCCGTATCTACTCTATCCGGTCGACCGACCGAATCAAGGATAGGATCTAGTTAGTCGGGAGTCGCTATGGCGGATGTCTAGAAAGAGCATGCTCGTGTGTGCGCGCGCATGATGCCATGACCGGATAAAGCCGCCCGCTATATCGTTTGATTCAATATCGCGGGTCCAGAGGATTTATATTGAGGGGGGAAATTGCGTTAGCAACAGCTGCCAGTTGCTTCCATATACCTACCTCTTAACGTGCACGAGATCCCGTTACCGTGTAAGACGTGTTAATAAAGCCACGACCCCGAGAGCGCAGCTACCAGCGCGGGCGAAGCCCATTCAGTAATCTTAGAGCTTTCTCACCCGCCGCACACCCCGTCCAAAGCGTCCTCAATCCAACACCTCCTCCCGCTCTTTCTATCCGCTAACTCGCCGGATACTTCGGAGGATCAGCCGAGTGCCAAGTTTTCTTTCGTGGAGAGAAAAGAGATAATAGTTATGGTGCGTTATACGTCAGCGGTTCTCGGATCTTTCGTGTCTTTATTCGAGCTCGCCTCTTATTCCTCTCTCCCTTCGTCCCCTTTGAAATTTTGATCGCATTCTACTCGTCGACGAACGCGCTGAACCCATTTGCTCATCGAATCGATATCGCGATCTGCCGTTTGAAACTTGGAAACCACGTTTTGGATAATCTCGCACGAGCTCATTTCCTATCGAGATCTCACTCGTCTACTTATGCCAAATTTTTCACGTTCGAGAATCAAGCCAAATGGCATCGAATAGAGTTAAATAGGTTCAGATTAGTACTATCGGTCTAGCAAATAGCCTGACGGCTATAAATGAATATGGATCGAGTAAGGATTTTTTGCTAGCCGTTCCACGTATAACGTGTCAGTGATGGATCGATTTAATTTTATGTGATATTCTATCTCGTGGCTCTTTTGCCAAGCATCTTATCGGGAAGGGGCTTTCACTCGATTTTCACAGATGTGGACTTAAGACGTTTGTACAGAAAGGCATCTTGCGATTTCTGAATAGCCGCAATAGCTGGACTGGGGTTTGTGTAAGCTTTAGCGATCGTAACTCAGACGAGCGCGACTTTGGTAATAGCCCGATCGTCCTTGACCAAACAGATCTTCCTCGAAGTCTCCGCAAACTCCTCCTAATCTCGAAGGAACGATGGTCGAATGGATTCTCTCTTCTCTCTGGCTCGAGTGCGGGTTATCAAGCAAGCTGCTTGGGGACGTATTCAATATTAGCTAGAGGGATGTAATATAACCGTATAAACTTCGATATCCTCTTTCTCTCGACAAGAAACGCGAATATTACTTCAAAAACAAAGAGAAGAATTTTCAACTTTACTCCAAATACAAGCTCTCAGCGAAAGTTAATCCTTAATCATAAATTAATCCACAAGAAAATTTTTCTTAGCGAAACTTAAACTTATAACGAAGCTTGTTTGCCTCGAAATATGATGGATTGATTGATTCTAATTAGAGTAGATATAGAGTAGGTATAGAAGAAACGTAATACAAGTAATAATGTTCTAATTGTTTTCATGTAAAACTGCGATTATTTGACGTTATATTTGACTAACGCTCACTTTAATTTATTACAATTATTTAATTTTTTCATGCTTAATTAATCAGCAATTAGAAGTTGTTTAACATTTTCCATAACGAGTTGCGTGTAAATTACATCAGTAAATGTTTTACTAATGAAATATTTTACTAATGAACGATTCTTTTAATATCTAATATAATAAAAAATGGATTATATAATTTTTACTTTTAATGAATTGTGCACTCAATCTCGTTTAGCGACATAGCGTGTAATATCGTTTGGAACTCGTGATCAAGTACTTTGCCGTGTTTATTTGCTAGATGCTAGAATTGTTTTGTATTGGCTCCGTAACAAAACAAGATTATGCCCCGAGTTCTTTGTTTTTACTTCCGTTTTTCCAGTCGGCGAATGAGAGTTCCGAGTTAACATCGATTCTCCTGAAATCGTTCCGCCATGTCGTCGATCCGACAACGTGGATACACCAGGAGAAAAAAAAATTAAATTTACGGATATTGCATCGGGGAAAAGAGGCGAAGGAAGTAAACGTAAGCGGATGGCTCATAATCGCATAGATGGGACTTTATTCTTGGTCTTACTGTATTTACCGTGGCCGTAAATACAACCGAGAACAATGCGGACGCGCGGTCAAGTACCGACGATGGAAAATTTTTATAATCTGTTGGATATATAGCTAAACAAAATCCTCCCCCGACTGGGCGCAAGCATTTTCCGATATCGTGTAATTATTTCCGTCACGCGGGGCCGCCGGGAGTTTTCGGTCGAAAGCAGTTTTCATACAAAATTTTTATCGCGCATCAACGATTAATCTTCACAGGGGCTATGCGCCAAAGGGTGGAAAAACGAGATATAAGATACACCAAAGAAAGATGGTATAAGGAAACTGAACGCGGGACAGAGTTTATCCCAATAATAATATTTCTATTCCTTCGGTGTCCCGTTCGAGCACGAGATTTCACTCTCCCTTTTATTCCAGTTATTTCATATCTCGTTCTCTCATCCTCGTCTCTGCTTTCAGCCTGAGATAGGACTGACATAATTTTCCGAGATAGTACTCGGGCCCCGTTTTCTCTCCAATAACCCACCATCTTCCTTTCCTTCTGCCTTCGAGCTCGCAAGGCTGGCTCTCTCTCTCTCTCTCTCTCTCTCTCTCTCTCTCTCTCTCTCTCTCTATCCTTTTCTTTCTTCTCTTCTTTTTTCCTTTCTCCGAGTTAAAAGCAAAGGGATCGCGTAAGTCAGTCGATTCGAGGATCCACGCCTGTGTGTGCTGCCTTTTATTCCTTCTCCGCTTTCCTTCTATTCTCTGTCGTCTTTCTCAAGTCGAGAGTTCATGTACATCTTTTTGAGTCAATTACGTCTTTTCCCAGCTGTCTCTTGTCCGTAAGTCGGAAACGTCAAAGGCGCTCGCTTTTCCTAATGATCGCATTACGTCGTATTACTACAGACCCATTGAACAGAATCATGTATTTCGGATGATTACAAAAGGATTACCAGAATATTCGAACATCTTAATGCCGGATAATCTACTCGCTCGACGGAGTCGAATGGAATCGGATCCTAACGCGAGTTCAAGTTGTCATCATCATTGGATGATTCATTGTTACGATGTCGCAACATGTACCTACTATTGCTTGATTAAGTTCCTGCACATCTACCGAAAGCCAGGCAATTAAAGCTGTCCGCAACCATTGTGCCTTGGTCAATCAAATTTGCCCGCATCTGTTATATCGAGATTAAAATCATCTGTATGTCATCGCGTATTACTGACATAAGAACTTTTACTATCATAGATATTAAATTGCAAGTTTCGTTAACTTTCATTAAAATTAGTCTTTCCACGCATTGTGAATCTCAACGAGTTCGTTATTTTTTGATCTTACTTTTGTTCGATCTTAATTTTGTTAATTAAATAGATGTAATAGTTATTATAATAAAACTTTGCAGAGACAGAGAAACTTTTTGTACTATCAATAAGCAAAATACAGAGATAAAAAAGAGAATGTTAATATAATAATTGTATTAACGTCATATCATGCAAGTGAGATTTTCTTATTTCTTAATAAATATACTTTAATAAAATTCTGTTTTGAAAAAGAACACTTTTTTTTTACGAGGTTACAATAAATATCGTAGTTTTTAGGGACGAAAACTAAAAAGTGATCTTCTCTCGACGAATTAGTTTCACAGTTGACCTATTTTGCTGAGAAATACAAACCAAAGTGGTAAAGAAACGTTCCGCTCGTCGCATTAAACCAATGGCTATATCCTGGTGTGACAATTGGTAATAAAATTCACATAGGTACCGAAGTTTCGACGATCGCCGTGCATAACGGTTCACCCCACATCGTCAAGTCGACGATGTGGCTATGCGGAGTAGCGCTTTCTCTATCTTCGCGTTGTGTAATAGTAGAGCCTTTAGCTCTTTTCGGGATGGCATACGGCTTGACTTTTATCGGAAAGTGATATCGCTGCAGCAGTAGGTATTGCACTTTGAGAAAAAGAAAGTAAATCAGAAAGCTCGTTGAAAGAGGAAGAGGAGAAAGTTGAGGAAGAGAGAGTTGGATGAAAGCGTAAAGGCAGCGAAGAAAAGCAGAAGAGAAAGAGAAATAAAAAGAAAAGGGAAGAAAAGAAGAGAAAAAAGAAGAAGAAGCAAAGGGAACTGTCGAAGTTGAGACGGAAGAATTCGAGGAATACGCTTCGATCGTGACCAACTTCATGAACCTTTTAAAATCGAGCAAGACGCGGAATCAGGTGCCTCTTGGTAACGGAATACTTGCCCTTGAGTCTACGAGGACGTTTGGGACTTTCTTCTTCTTCCTCGCATTCTCTCCTATATTCGCCACTGATCCTCGTTGTCGTTCACGAGCCGAGGACCAAGTAGTACGTTGTGATTGTGCCGCGCCGACCACTGAATTCAGCGACACGGAAAAGCCATTTTTCTATGAAAAGGATCCGAGTCATTCGCGTAGCCCCATGGATGGTCGCTGTAATTCACCGTATATCCGCATCGATGGCATATACGACTCTTGAACATCTGTACTTCCGAGTTCTCGTTGTTGCATTGTATCGACTTTGGAGATTCGCTTAAATCAAAGGAAACGACACTTGCGATGAATGGGATTACTGATAGCCATTCGATATTCACTGTTTACGATTTTCGATGATTTGGTACAAACTGAAACATAATTGTTTCTCAATTGAAGACAAAATACTACTTGTTGAATATGTATTAGTCAAGTTACACGAAAAGTGAATAATAATGCTGCGACTATTAAATTGATAATGTATTATTTATGAAAATATTAAGAAGATGTTAGCGTTATTACTATTTATTGAACGCTCTGGACGGATCCCTCAAGTGTGGACACAGGGGAAATTACAAGATTTGAATTAAAGGAAGATAAATATAAATAAATATTTGATATTTCTGCATATAAAGTTATGTATAAAATTAAAATGAAAACACATGTTTGCTAGTAATCTCAGGAGTATAAATTAAATACAGAAAAATACATATAAAATACATATTTAATTAATTTAATACATAAAATCAACGTAGTTTTTATGTCTTTTGCATCCACTTGATAAAAAATCTCGTATTTGTGAAAATCAAAGTTTAAGTTTTAGAGAAATCTCATTTTCTTCACCCAGTTAATTGGAATAACTATACGTTTTTACTCCCAATGGCTTTCTTATCTATTAGTCAATAAAAAAGGTAAGAGCTTTTTGTATTACTGGTGATTAGATATACGCTTATCTTCCGTTTATAGTTTGCGATCGATGCACTTGTCGTAAGTATGCACATCGAACTCGCGTGGTCGACAAAGAAGGCTGTTGTGAGTCTCGGCGAAGCAATAAACCTCCTTTGCTCCGTGCCAGCGCAACACGAGCCACTATCCGTTATTACGAAATACTTTACATACTCTCTTGATGTTTTTATTAACATACCACCAAAACGGGCAAGAAACACTGTGGCATACGTTTCACGCATGTGCGATCCGACGTTGCCGATGAATTACGATCGAGAATGCAAATGCATTCATCCTTCGCCTTCGCCGGCAATTCTGAAGCACTCTTCGGTCGGTCTCTGGGGTTTTATCCGCCGTTTTATTGCACGCGTCCTAGGAGCATTTCATACTAATCCGCTTACGGGCACGAATTTCGGAGCATATGATTCCGAAGCGACTGCATGCCGTATGAGCGCATCCGTTCAATCTCCCGTAGAACTTCCGGTTGATGCTCGATTGAGTGCTTCCCATATGTGGTACTCGGGGACACGCAACGATAGATATACCGGGAGGTATTTTACGAATTTCTCGTTTTACGTTCCGCTATAATCTCAAAGAGGGTATCTTCCTTGAGAGGTGATCAAGCCACCGTGAAAAGCAGTATATCGAGAGAGACAAAACAAAGTTCATTCGAATGAAAGAAAAGTGAAGTGGCGGATACTCGTCTCAAACAACATTGTACGCGATGTAGACACGAGATAAGCATCAAGGACAGAGACGGAGTCCTCTTCTTGTATCATTGCAAACCCATGTGAGCATACGAACGCTCAAGCTGAGTAACGGACCACGGGTATTTACATAAGAGTGGCTGCTCGTGATGCTTTATCCGGGGGAACCTGTTACCTGCGGGCGATGAAAAGGAGCGGCATGAAAAGGAACTCCTGACAAGATCCGTCAGGCCTTATACAAAATGTACAATCTCACCGTGTACCGTTACCAAAAAAAGAAAGAAAAAATAACGGCGTTGAACGGCGCCTCGGTGCCGGGGATATTATATAAAGTAAAGCGAAATATCCTTTTTCAAGTTACGCCGTGACATTGTAATATCAATTTGCAAGTAACGTATTACGTATTTATTATGTTGCTAATACGCTGGAGTTTATATTCTGTTTTTATTTTGATTGATGGATTCGGGAAAGCATAAGTTATGGCCGTTATATGACACTGAATAAATAATATATGAGTGTCTTTACATTTATTTAAAGCGGAAATAGAATTGTGCGGGGACAATAACTTTACCGATTCAATATTTGTACGTTACTGTTGCCAAGAAAGAGAAACGGAAAGAAAAGGCGCAAGCGATATTCGAAACGGTACGACTGAGAGACGACATCGTATACAAAATTTATAATTTCCTAATCTTATAACGTTTACTAGAAAATCAGAGATGTTGAACATCTTTCAAAATTCTCTTTTTAAAATACGATGTTAGTTTTATTATACATACGTATTTAGTCTTAAAAATGTTTAGAACAAAAGAAATTCTCAATAATATATATTTGTTTTGTCGCTTCCATTTACAATCAAATTATGTAATAAAATATAAAAATAATAAAAGAGGTAGGAAATAAAAATAATTACAAGAAAAATATTATAATGTAATAAATTTTTATTAATGAAAATGTAAACTGCGATTATTACAATTATTGAAAGATTTTGAATAATTTCTAAATTAAGCACAATTACTTGAAATAATAATAATATCTCGAAGCTTTCTATAATAGGATTTATTTTCCAACACGCTAGGATGATCTTTGATAATGCATATTTTAGTTTAAAATCCTCTTCCACACACATCCTCAGGTGAAAGTACTGACGTGCAGACAGACATGCGCATATGCACCGCACTTTTACCAATACCAGATTCTGAACATTTACATAAGCTTGGATCTTAGTGGTGCAACGTCCGGATGCTTACCAGTAGGAAAGAGAGAAAGGAATAAGAAGGGATGCAAAGATGGGAGCTAAGAAGGAGAGGTTACGAGATGGCAGAAGGTTCGCGGAAAGATCCACCAAGTCGTATACAAAATTCATAATCTCACGGCGTTATAATGTTTGCCGGGATAGCGCGGAGGTGTAGAGAGTCCTGGTATGCATAAAGTGCGGTGATGGCGTGGTATACGAGATCCTGGAAGAAGAGCGAAGATAGTGTACGAGCTGTGGCGAGGAGCGACGGTGGGATCGGAGGGAAATATTATGACTCGAAGCAGCAGGAGACTGTAATGGATCGCCGTGAGCGGGCACACGAGCCACGGGCTGCATTCCCACTTTATAAATCACCACCTGTACTTAGGTACTGAAAAATCGGCTCCAGGGGAAAATGACGGCGGGTACTTAAAGGGAGAGAGAAAGAGGCGATGGTGTGGAGGTACAGTAGGGGGGGGGGTCTTGATTTTTTTCGCAAGCTCATCCTTATCCCCGTGGAATAACGTGAAATAATATCATGCGGGTGTTAAGGTAAGAATCTACGATTACGCATTGAAACTGTAAAATTAAAATATTTTGTTTAAAGTTTTTATATGATTATACAAAATTGCCATAGATTCTTTTAATTTGGGGTTTATCTTAACAGACAGTATCAAAGGAGAAAATAAGAGAATTTTCTCGCCTGCTTTGTTTATCTCTTCCTCTTTTTAAGCATATTGTTCTCTTTTTAAGTCTGTTGGAAATTCATTGAGTCACCGTTTCTAAGAATAGAAACTAAAATTTAACATATATATATTATACTGTCGTGATTATAATATAAATTGTATGTAATCGATCCTTTGTTCACTCTTCGGTTTTATTGAACTTGCATCTGGAAACTTTTTTGTATGATCGAATAACGAAATAGCTGAAATTCTTCTTTGATGGATATGTAGGTGCTATTGCTTCTTTGTTCAAGAAGTACTTTAGAGATACTACACCGTTTTCTGAATCCCATAGAGGACGTTATACCCATCGGATTGATCACTTTTAATGGGAACCATTCGTTCGGTTCCCTCTATTCGATCGTAAATCGTGGAACAATAGAGTATGTATACCTTCAGTGAAAGGTGAGAGAGCGGTGTGCGCAAGACGAGATCTTTTGCCTGGTGGAACCATCGCCATTATTTGAAAGAGCTTTTAAGGCAAGCTCCCTTTTACATGATTAAGAATGTTCTTGCTTGGGCGCCTCTTACTTAGCGCAAAGTTCCTCGCGGACTTAAAGCGCTTAATCTTCTTTGCCAAATAGTAGCTCCTTGTACCGGCTGGATAATAATGACTGCTTCATAATAACTTGGTGCCTGGGGTTTGGTGGCGACTGTCCATAACTGCGGAGTTCGTTACATCTTTTGCGCAAGTAATGACCGCATTAAGTATATATTATTTAACAGTAGGATTACATTCCACCAGTTTATGACGTGTAGTAATTATATCTATAATAAATGCAGGGGTGAACATTGTTTTTAATTAAAGTTATTTCCTTGCAGCTCTCTCTCTCTCTCTCTCTCTCTCTCTCTCTCTCTCTCTCTCTCTCTCTCTCTCATATTTTCATTTATTACAACGTTTGTACTTCGATACTTCAAATTATCTATATTACTTACTCAGATTTCATCAATTAATTTCTCATCCCATATTACAGTGTGTTACTATCCGTCATGTCAATTAAATTTTGTCATGGGAAAATGCACGTATTTTGAATACGCTTGATCTTGGGAAAGGAATGAATACAACCGAGCGTGGGCTAATATCCAGGTTGGACACGAATAAAATTACCGACGGACGGATTGAGATTTCTGATGGATAGATACTCCGAGCAAATTGTGTTGACCCAAGCTCGCATTAACGGGGAAACACTAATTTCGACGGTGATTGCCAATTTACATGGATACGAGGTATGCCCGATCTGTGTGGCATAATCATGTTGTAAATATACAGTAAAGACTGTCGCGTAATAGTTAATACGAATCATTAAACGATTGCTTTTCTAATTTCTAACAAATAACTACGATCCATTATTTGTTCGTCTGCCTTAACGACAATTTAATGTGTATTGAAAACAATTTAAAGTTAAAAAGTTAAATGCAGATTTTGCTGTTTTGCTAATTGCATTTTCTGTTATGTAGTATTAATAATAATAAAAATAATAAAGCAATGAAACTGAATCCGTAATTGCAAGTATTCTCCGATGTATTCATGTATGTCCTCCGATATTTTATAAATTATTTTCTCTCCAAATTTAAATTTTTGCCAATGACAATATAATTTCGTTGATATTACTAAAGCTACGTAAACTTGTTATGAAAATAAAACGAAACATTGCACGCGTTGCATAATTATTACGTGTAATTAATTAACCGAGAATCGTACACTGTAATTGCTTACAATCATTCACTTCTTTCGTTACATAAAGTGATGATATCACTTTTCGTAATTAATTAAATTAGTAATTACAATGCGCAATAGACAGAGACCGTCGTGCAATTTTGAATAAACCGGAAATTTTGATTAATTCCCGAACTTTGCCACGATGAGGAGTCTCGTTTGTATTACACACGTGGGACGCGATCATTTATTTTGTTATCTCGCATAACATAGTTGAACCGGATGCGACTAGCGTAATTACAGAGGTAACTGTACCAAGAAATTAAATTAATTAGATCACCGACAATATGGTATTTACGAGGTACTAATAATAACTGTTACGCGTCCTATTCCGCTCTTTGCGCCGCTACAATTACCCATACCCTTATGAATCTATATAGTTAGCGTATGTCACGCACAATGATATCTAATGATAACAACATTTACATCTCATTTATAACTATAATGTACAAATATAACTAAATTATGAGTCTCAGCCGACATCGCTGTAAACACGAATGAGCCAAAATGCATTTAACACGTGCATCAAGCGAGTACTGCCTGCGTGTTGTAGCGAGTGACGTTGCATTTTGACCGCGTAACGTGAACGATTGTTTCGCGGCTTGGCGTAATGCGTGACTAAAAGTGAGTACAAACGTGGCAAAATATCTCAACGTAAATTGTGAATAAAATTCATCGATTGTACTTGGTGGAAAAGCAAGTGCCATCAAGATGCTCTGTTGATATCGATTTTGTGTGTACGTATAATATATATATATATATATATAT
>NW_017259306.1:216195-231508 GCF_001594045.1 Atta colombica | reverse complement strand
TATATATATAGATATACATATATCTATACAAAATATATACATCATAAAAAAACAATTAATAATAATAATAAATAAATTATTTAATTGTATTACAACGTGGCCGACGTGGCTCGTATAATTATACAGCCGCAACATGATTCAAACGCGAGTCATCCGGATGATGTTGGAGGTAGATACGTATTTCGCTCACGTATCGCGGTCTATTAGTTAATTATCCGACGCGACATAGGCTATCTTGATAGGACGCTGCGGCCGGATGCATCTCGCACCGTACAATCTGCCACGTAACGAGAGCCAGTCCGCCTGCGTGCACGCTGCCTCGCGAATTGCAGAATTCAACGAACGCCCAGCCCGCTGCTGTCGACAAACAACAAACAGGAAATTATACGATACTGGCGTGCGCGAAGGCACGCGCGAATTCGCATGCGCGATTTTAATTTGGCCTAACCACCTGGCGAACGAGACGGGAATAGTAAGTAAAATATGTTTGACTTGTCAAATTGAATTATGCATTGACGTACTGATCAAAGTTTTTAAAATAACTCTTTTGTTTCTATTAAAAATGTAACTTATAATATAAGGTCTGAATATATTAACGAAGCAACGTTCTCCTCGGATGCATAATAATAAATAATTTAATTCCATTTATAATTATGAACAATTTAGATTCCTTCTGTTTAAAACCTTCAGATCTGATTTTATTGGAACCAATTGTTAAAAAAATTTTTTTAATTCAATTCATGCGCAAATATTAAATATTAATTCATACTAAATAATTTTTTTCATAATTTTGACTATTTTTCCAATAAATACTTCAGATAATAATTTCAACAAATAACTCTTCAAATTTGACGTGAATTGCAATGTACGCAGTGTGAAAAAATTAAACAATTTAAATTAAAGAAATTAAGGCTATTTTAGAAATCAACACTGTTATTAGTGTTAAGCATTATTACAAAAACTAAGCATTATTACGTCATATTAAATATATTTTCTGTAATAATACTTAGTGCGTTAATTCCACTAGTCCTAATTTCTTCACTGTGTGAATTGTTAATTTAATTTAATTAATTTTTAATTACTTTTAAGCGGATTTTTTAAATTTGTTAATATTTTAATTTATGTGTCGTCAAAATATATGAAAATAGTAGAAAAGATAAAGTTCCAGCGTATTACTACATATGTTTCATAATGTTTTTATAAAGCAGCTTTTCCGTTATATATATATATATTTATATATATATATATATATATATTTACGTTGTTATCGTCACACTGCTGCAATAACGCATCCTTGTCTTGTGTGATTGTATTTCTTTAGAAGAAGAGTCCGTGTTCGATTTCGTTGAAGAATATACCGGAATTTTCTCTACGTTCTTGCGATTCATAGTGACATTCTTTGATAACGCACCGCATCGATCATGAATGCATAAAAACTTCTTGAACCGATCTCGTAATCGAACAGAGAGGAATCTTGCTATTTTTTACATTACTAAAACGAGGGAAAGCGAATAACTATACGCTGATATGAGAATCTTCTTCCAATGCGACATCGTGAGAGCGAAAAAACTCGATCTTTTATTCAGTTTATTCCATTGCGAGAGAAACGAACGGAAATATGAAGGAATCTTGCACCACGCGTTTCATATCTGCGATGAGGAGGTAACAGGAGGGAACAGGCTGAGGCAAGTTGGATAATTGGGAGAAAGATGGTAATTAAAATGTTTACCACCACGCTAAAGCGAGCTCCATTTTATTCTTTGCGATTACGGCCGATTAAAATTAAAAGTTGGCTTAGCATTCGTGAAGTGAATTCGATGACTTTGTTCTCTCGTGAATCGTAATATAATAATTTCGAGATCTTTCGTCTTATATAATAGAGTACGTATTATCGAGATATATTAGAAAGCAGTAATATTTTAAATTGCCGGAACTCTTTCAATTTGCGTTATACTTATACATATACAAGTAATCAGTATAAAAACTCAACTGCACCGTACCAAGTTCATTTCTCCATTTGCCATTCACATCTCACCAGGTATTTCCATTCATGCTCCAATTTTTTTCATCGTCCTAAGTACCGAATTACATTAATTCACTTGTGCTAATTAAAGTCAATATTGCGAAGTTTCATATTAAACAATTGGTACGAAACAGCCATTTCATCGCGGGTCGAAAAAGTTTCCGTTCCTGTCGAGGTCGTGCTTGGAGAAAGATGTATGGCAGAAATAGCGCGAACGAACGAGCAATCGATTCTCGAACTTCTTCCCACCAGAAGCGGAAAGAAACGAATCAAGACGGTGCTCTTCTTACTTCCCTGCCAGTCGCCGACTCGAGGAGCTTTCGGAAATTATTCAACCCTCTCTTTCACCCGTCTCTTCTCTCTCTCTCTCTCTCTCTCTCTCTCTCTCTCTCTCTCTCTCTTAGCGGACTCTCGTACTCGGTGCCGGAAAGCGTACCGTATTAACATAAAGCGGATTCAATATCTGGGGATAAGAACTTAATTTAAATCCCCGGAATATCTTAAGGAATACAATATCGGATCACTCGGCGAGAAGGGCCAGAAACGTCTCTGCGCGGTCCGTCCGATGTCACTCTTCTTCGGACTTCTCGAAGGATACTTGGTATGGATATAAATCAAGTTACCTCGTTAGGTCATTGTCGCTGAATTGGATTTGTCGTGGGAGCTGACTGGTGATTAACTGTGGCGTTTACCGAGATGAGCGCACAGCTAGCTAACGTCTCGCATCTGCGAATCCGACCTAGCGCGATGCATTCCGTGTGCTTGGACGACAGAGGATTACGCCACCGACATTATTATTTTGTTTAAAAAACGTGGCTAACAAGCGTACGGACGCGTCCTTGCCCGCAAGCTTATCTGTAAACAAAGTGTACCATAAAAAGGATGATATTTTATCAAACGCGTTTAGCAAAGCACTAGTACTTCGTAGTGTCGCATTTTTACTGCAAAGAGAAAAAGAGTTGTTTTTAAATAAAACATTGTGTGAGCTTTTATTAACCTAATGGCTGGATTTTAAATTGGTCTACGCATTTACTTCGAGAATCGATGCAATCGTAGGTGGTGCACGTAGACTATTGTTGTAAAGTCGGTAAGATAAGTGACAGCATAGGCAATCACTGAATGATTGCCTGAAAATACTGTATTATCCTTGTCAAATAACTCAGAGAGATAAACGCGCTAAAATCGAGGCAGGGAGATTCAATATATCATAAACATAAAAGAACTCATAGAGCTGCAAATATTGGTGGCATCGATAAGGGTATGAGGGAATAACAATAGATATAAGTAATCGAAGCTCAAAGCAAAATGCCTCGAGACAAAACTATGCCAATCAAATGATCTCGCAATAAAAGAATCGCTTACTATATTTGATTCGATTTTAAATAGAATGCATTGTTTAAAAAGTAATTGAAATTCTGCAAACGAGTTCTCGAACTTCTCGATCGTTAACGTTTAAACTTCATTTTAAACATATCTCACTAGAATTCATTGGAACTCACTGAAACGAAATTTTATTTTATTTTACCTTTATTTATGTTAACTGGAGGAAGGTATCTTGTAAATAACATTGAGTACATTCTAGTTTACGTAAAAAATTGATTAAACTGATTAAATTGTATAAAAAAAGTAGCTTTCTTTTTAACGAATTATAATTAATAGAACGCTGCATGGAATACCTTCCTTTCATTTCAGAGAAAATTGCTATGATTAAAGATTCTGTGATTGTTAGTGAGTATCGTCAGAATTCGATCTCTGCCAACTCGGCCGTTTATATTGTTCCCTGATATTCAATTACAAGATTGCAAACTCTCGTAAGAGAAGTTAAAGGAAGTTTTAATGGTTTGTAATGCCGACGAGGTTTCAAGTCAAAGATCAGACATGGTTGGCAATCAAATTTTCAGTTAGCCTGGACATACAATGCGCAGCTAAATATTGCTCATGTTTGCCAAGAACAAAAACTTCAATGATCGATATTCAATTCGTTGTTGGTAAAATAATTTCAATTCCGCTCAAATAGAAAAACGCGAATGCGATTTCGCACAATGCATAAATTAAATCATACAATTTCTGATACTTGTTCGCATATACGACTAACGGTATCTTCTTTTCTGCATGAATCTTCTTTTTTGCATGAAGCTAAACCGCAAACTTGTTATCTGAATCGCTGACTGTCGTCGCGATTATAACTGCTGAAGTTTGCAGGACCATTGAGTGATACAATCGCGTAACGATCGTGATCGTTGCAAGTCGTACACAAGTTCTACATTGTTTGGACTAGGCGAATAGTCACTTGTATGTACCACCAATTGCAGCTTCTCCATATAATTTCGACCGTGACTGGAATCACGTAGCTCGGAATTCCCAACAGCGAAACGTTTTAATTGCGTAGAGGGAGAAATAGCCCGCGAGTATAGTGGCAACAGAGTTGAAAGGTCGCAACATCCGCGTGATGTACAATGAAAATGGATATGTGCACTGCGGAATTTCCATAGTTGTTAATTTGTTAATCCATCATAATTTGTTTGATTCAAATGAACCGTCTCTCGCACGATAGTTAATTACATACCAACAAGAATTTCTTAATACAATTTTGTTTTTACACTTGTGACGCTTATTATTAAAAATGAGGTTGCACTCGGTTACTTGAGAAAATATATGCAAATGCATATACTTTCTTGGGAGGAAGAAAGATTTTAAGTCTTGCAAATTGAATCGGACCAGTTCAGTGGTCACAGTCCATCACGAGTCAGACATGGCGGATAATGGAGTGCCACAGCTACTGTCAGTCCACATTTCAATACCGCATTCATGGTCTTATGGGCAATGCTTATATAAATAGCATTCATCAAACTTTCCGATACTTATTAAGTATTGAAGTTGTCGTTGCGGAGCTGCGGAAAGTCTGCCATTGCGAATTGCGACGCATTGCTCAATCGACAATAACAGTGAGAGAAAAAGCCGTGCAGCGGGAAAAATCTCGAACGCGTGCAAAAGAGGGAACGGAGCGCGATCGGCTTGGAGACCGCGGCTTTGATAGATGCCACAGGAAAGAGAGAAAGAAGGCGTCGGAGTTCGGAAGACGAGTGGGAAAAGAGGAGAGCGTATACGTGCGAGGGAAATAGTGGAGATTCCGCGGTTTTCGAGTATGCGGGCGAGAAACGAAAGAGAAAATAAGAGTAAAAAGGAAGCGAATTATTGGTCGACATGGAGAAAAACGAAGGATGCTGTAGAAGCGACGAAGGGGAGAGAGGAAAATGATAGGAAGGCAGACAGCTGCGGAGAGACTGAGAGGACAAAAATAACGATGAAGAGAGAGGGGTGAGAGGAGCGGACGAGATAGAAGAAGAAGTAGAGAAGAGAGAAGATAAAAAGGACAGAGAGGAAGTGGAAGAGAGAAGGAAGAGGAGATGAGAGGAACGATGCTGAAGGGCGAGAAGTACAGCACGGGTTGCAGCACGAGTAACGAAGAGAGGGAATCGATGTGAGTGTGAGACACTGGTGGGGAAGCACCAATCAATAGACGCGCGGCGGCGCTCCACCTGTCAACGCGCGGAGATAAACATAGGTACCTTTAAAACGATATTTAAAGGCACTCGGTGTATCAGCGTATAATGCGTCAGTGCGTATGCCTACGCATGAAAGTTACGTGGAGAGAAATATTGTCGAAATAATCGGGAACTCAAAAATTCTTGCCTTTTATTATATTATCCCGTCCTACGCCTCGTTGTCCTCGTACGCCATTCGCCAACAGAGACAAACGAAATCTGTCCGAGTATTATATCGTTAGGGATACGTAGACCCGCCTTGTATTATCACGAACTGCAGATGTTCTACATACGTGTAAAGATACTTGAAATATTTAAACGAAGCCTTTTTGCATGCCCGATATGCATTAACGTGCGCCTTCACAGAAGAAACTAATAGTCTCATATTTTGCATATAAAACGATTCCGTTGAGGAAATCGAGTTTAGCGGTTGGTATTTCGATTTTACAACAAACGGCAATATTCATCGTTTAATTATACGGTTGCGATCTAAATTAATCTGGCGGCTCTCGTCGGCCGGTAATAAGAATACTACTGGCTGTAATAAGCGCGCTGCACGTAGTGATTTACCGCCCAAGTTTTGTACGTTGTATTTAAGGGAAAGCCAATATATTCACCGAGTTTGCTAGGATGCATCATAAATACCTATATCATAGTGATATAGGTTTATCGCTAAAACTCGTCAAACTTCCAACTGTTGCCGACGTAACAAGGGTGTGCATTTTTAATCTAGAAGTTGCGCGACGTTATTCTTTTCAATTTAGCATGTTGCGTATCAGATACTACTCATCTGCACCAGATTCGCAAAATACTTGAATTGGAGCATAAATTTAACGTAACGCTACTTGTTTAATTGCGATTATTTCGTAGTCGGCAAAATTTTTGCTGCGCGCGAATTTTCACCGCTTTTGACACAGTAAACGAAGAGCCGGTTAATTAATATTAGCTTAATGCGATGCTGGCGGTAACGCGGCTTTGCGGATTTTATTGTAATTACAATCCAGTTACACGGATGTATTTTCGCTGACGCCGATTTTTGTCTTGATTAGCGGAACGGTCGGCTCGCGATGTAAAACAATTTTAATATCGACAAAGATATTCAGCAAATATCGGCGTCGATGTATTTGTGGAAAGGATGAGCACGAGAAAACGAGCGAAAGAATGTATTATACACAGCATGAGATCGAATTCCTGCTCGTTCCCCTTCTCTCTCTTTCTCGCTCTTTCAAGTATTTTAATCAAATGATATTAGCGAAGCGTCTGGTATCACGCTGACCATATCACACGATGAACGTCTTTCAGTTTAATCTCCTGTCTCGCTTGGACAGCATAAAACCGCTTCAAAGGCGTAATCGCCTACACTGTATGCTAATTATTAAGCACATGTGTGCAATAATAATCTCCTTTTATCGCCGTCCCGATAATTTCATGCGCGATAGTTTAAATATCGTCAAATTCAAGGGATAAGAATTCCGTTAGAGGTAAACCGCGAATTAAGGGTGGAAGCAAATTATAAGCGGGATATTCTAGGATATCAATTACGAGAAATTAGCGATGCTATTGTGGTATAATCGTACTGTGTCGTCCGAATTACAATGGGATTCTTTCTGTGGCGGTTTCCCGTGTGTGTAGCGAGCATAATGGCTCAGATTGCCGCGCGTATCTCGTCCGTGGATTTCTGTACGTTCAGTGAGATAATAAAATTATGCGCCTCGTAAAACGACGGCCCGCCTCGTGTCTTGATACGTGCACGTCCTTTAAAATGTTCACAAGATTATACACAGATTCAACGAGATACAAAAATATACGAAGTATTCGGGAAACCAGTATTCAGTATTTAATAATGACAATTTCATTTGGAATACTACTGTACCATGATTTTAATTTATCTATATTGAAAAAGGACGATTAATATAAAATAGTATTCAGTTTCAGTGAATATTATCTGCTGTCTCTTCATCATCTCGTTCACTGTCAAATCTATAGTGTTAAATTTAAATCGTCACTGCTCCTACTCTATAAATCGTTATTTTATTATAACAAGGAAGTTAAACAATTTAAATTGAGTTAAATTTGACACTATAAATTTAATAGCGTATTTTCAGTAGTTGTATTTTTCAAATCTGATGCACGCACTTTTATAAAGCATAAACAAATAGATTAAACCGATTATGTTAATAATTTTCGACTAATACAAATTATTTAACAATCTAATATCTCATAACTATATTTAACACAAATAGTTATTTTAACAATCATGAATATAATGAATGAAGAACAAAAACGTTTATTGTATGCGCATTTAATGGTGTAATTTTGAGAAGGAGATTGAGGGGAGAATGATTCTTTGTCCAGCGCATTGTGCACCGTGTACAATGCCGAAGAGTTAATAACTGTATGGATTATGTGTAAAGCAATATCTCTGTGTTCGTCCTGTAAAGTATGAAATCACGTCCTGCGACATTGTGCGGCACGATATCCTGTCCACTTCCAGTTTACTGTCGGCCGGGATTCCGGGTGGATCGTAATACTACTTTGTTTTGAACTTCCCACCGATATTTCACGAGGCGCGGCGTGAACTGCGAAATTAGATGCTCTCATAAAAGCAAAAAAAAATCCACGTGTGACGGGCATACAGCCGGGCAGGCAGGCAGGCAAGCAGGCAGACAGGCGGAAGTAGAAAGAAATGAAACGGGAAAAGGTGCGCTATAATATCGTGTAACACTTCGGAGCGTATCTTATTCTCCGCGAAAAGTTCTCTCATTGCACAGGCGGGGAAAAACAGCTCCCGGGCACAGCGACGTTCGGCGTTACAACTTTGAAAGTCGTAACGAAAATTATTTCGATACAAGTTTGTCAATTCGCACGATTGCCCGTTCTTCGTCGCTCCTTTTCTGCATTCGCAACTAACTTGGAGAAGTGTATACATTTTATAAACGAAAATCCGCGTACTCGCAGACGAGCTTTTCCAACTAGATATTAATGGTAACGCCGGATGCTCGGAATAACGAAGACACAAAGTGCAGTATTCAGCGCTGACAGTTACTCGATTATACGACGCATACCGTGTTAGCGTATCATCGATCACTTCATCGACAGCAGCATCTGGAATATGCGATACATTTGACGTGAAATAAATAGCTTGATAAATGCGTGTAGCCATATTATTTTTACAGTGACGACGTCAATATTTTCATCGGGATCGCAAACATTTCCACGGGGCTCTGACTTTATGTCTGACTCAGATGTATATAATAATCGCATCAAGCATTATTAAGTTCAAGAAATAGACTCAGCAGGTTATCGAACATGTAATTGGTTTACGGTAAATTACATGACGACAGCATTAATATTGGTACATATTACCGACTATTAACGCCGAATGGAACGGTGTAATTACACGGACCTCGTTTGCAGTCGCTGCCTGAACAGACGCTGGCTTGTATCACTGCGCCGTATGTGAGCCGGTAGTAAACGGAGCGCCGCACGTCAGACATCCGATACAGGGTGTCGCGTCGGATTATCACATCCGATTTCACGACGGGCGGGATAATCGCGTTTCCTCGCGACATTTATTAAACTTGCAAATACTATCTCCTGAAATCTACATAACTAATTGTGTATCATTTTCCGCGGATATTTATATTTTATATAAAATGTCTTCTAATTTACCTTACTCACTTAAGATATTATTTTTAACAAATACAACTTTAACCTTTCATCTACAATATCTACATTATATCTTTTTTAATATATGCAAAATTTCACTCTCTTTTATTATCACTTTTGCTCGAATTTCAATTTTTATTAAATAAACATTTTTATTAAAAAAATCTATTTAATTTCTTTATATTTTTTAAAGCTTAAAAGCTTTAACTCTAAAGAGTGATATCTTATTCTTAAAAATTGACAATGGAGTCACTCCTTTTCAACACTGGCTCAATTATCACTGGAATTTTTGTCGCTCTTTAGAATTATATTCCATTTCAAAGATTTTAGAAAGAGAGATTTTAGAATAATAAAAAAAAACTTGGAGTTGAACAAAAAAGCTCAAACTGCAGATGGAGAGAGCAAAAAATATAATTACAAACAGAGAATCAATAATACTAATCTCTTTCTTTATTATTGCATACACGTGCATAATATTTAATTACATTATCTTCTGCTTACAGGTGCCATTTTTGAGCAAGGTACCGACGAAGTACAGAACGCCTTCAAATTCGCAATGATGAGCCACAACCAGAATATTACAACTCGCAAGTTTGAACTACAAGCCTTTGTGGATGTAATTAATACCGCGGATGCCTACAAGCTATCCCGCCTCAGTGAGTACGAATATATTTCTTCTGTGAAATTGTTATTCATCTCACGTATCATGCTGCGTGCAGCATTCTTCTTCAGGAATTGTAAATATTCACACGTCGACGGCATACCCGGGAGAAGAAAAACTAAATCATAGACATTCGCAGAGGCCGTTAAATATTTCATAGACATCCTCAAATGTCGATCGCGCGTTGCCTCGCACGCCCGCTAGTCGATTCGAAATCGAGTGAATCGAATTCCATCGCGAATATTCCTCCGGATTGTACCGACAATTTTTCATGACTACATTTAAAGTGTCTGAAATGTCCGTAGGAACATAGCGCGGAATTTCGTTTCTGTCTCCCGAGGGGTGGAAATCGATTTCGCGTTTTGTTCGCGATATCTGTACGGTGTCAGGCACGGTGACTTATCAACAATACTGAGGCGCGTACGTGCCGGAAGCGCGACATCTCCGCGCCATTGAATACACCGCAGCGGTCCGTGTCGGATATGAAATAAGTAACGTTTCATTTCTATAGCGTCGCAGATACTAATCTCGCTGCCTGGAAGGCGTAACGCTTCCATTTCCTATAGCGCTATGAGGCGCACGTGCGGACGATAGAGAACGCGATTGTTGCACTTGCACATGCTTGTTCTAAGAAAACGTACAGCAGACAAAGGTCGATCGATTAACACCGATACAGTTTCCTTGATTGCAGGAGTAACTCACGACCATAGAAATACTACTTCTTTCTCGCAATCCTTGTTAAAAATGCGAAAAAGTTTTCAAGATAAAGCGACTATTCGTGAGATCTCTTTCGATAATTCCGAAATTTTGCGGAATCTGATTTAGCCGGATTATCGAATTACAATTTCGTGATTAAACTCCGTTCAATCATGCGATTAAGTTAGTGGAATTGTCTCATTGTTATGTTACTACGTGATTCGACATTCGCTTGCTTTCAATGCTGCCATCCAGCACTCAATGGTATGAGAAGTTCCGGAATTATCCGAAGAGCCATTACATGTCACTTATCCTGATTTACACCAGAGCGTAGCAGGCGTGAATTTTCACGATAACAGTTATCATGCCTATAATGAAGATATAACGTACATTTTTCTTGCAGATATTTAATCTTTTCATCTTTTTAATATACTATTACTATTTAATTGTTTACATCAACTAAAAAATAATTATTACAATAAACAAAACATAATAATTTATATATAATTTTGATAAAAGTGAAAAGTGATTAAATCTTTTTTTTCTTTATACTTTTTTTTATTGATTACATATTTTGTTTTTCTTTAGAATTGATGTTTGTATTATCAACAATTCTTTCCTTTCGGAATTTATTAGTAGTTTCTCGCTTTGTCGCTTATCACATATATTCGAAATTTGAAAGAGCGATCAACCAGCTTACCCATGAATCGTTTGACGGCTTTTAACCAAGGAACAGTCCAATCGAGCTACATCGGTCTCCGGCTTTGAAGTCGATCAGAATCGTTTTAAACCGTAAATGGATAGAAGAACAAAGGATACTCGAATGCCAAAGATATCGGTGTCTCCTATCATCAACGAAATCGCAGTTATTGCACTATACTACAAAGAAATTTTACTATCATAAGATGATCCATTCAAATTTCGTTCAGAATTCGAACTATTTATTCTCTGATTAAGATTAAACAGATAAACTATAATATAATTTAGTAATAATAATGGTATTTGTTAATTAGTCGTTTTACACTAGCTATGCATTATGACTTATTCAATTTTTATGAGCAGAGAGACTACAAAAGATATCGTCAACATTAATTTATTAAATTTGTGTTTATAATAATTCAAATAGAATTAATTTATATAAATTCTTCATGTTTATGATTCATGTTTATGATGGCTTATAATATGAAATGTTGATAACCGTTGCAATTCTATAATTAATATATTGTATAATTCTATAATTAACTCAAGAATTCGTGAATAGAATTCATAGACAAGTTGATTCATCGTGGATTCGCGGTTCGTCGTAGCAATGCGAATATTTGGGCCAAGTCCAAGGGGCAGGGAGGCCGTGTTACGGTACTTAGCAAAGCTCCGTTAATTGTATTAACGTTGGTCGGTTCACCCGGATGAAGATCCTGTTATAATCCCACAGCTTTCTGCCCGGTAAATCTATTGCCACGTTGCGCTCCGCTTAATGTTTTGGTCCACTAAAGCAATATAAGCTGTTGGTAAAATAAGAAGAAAGAATTTAGTTTTAGCATTTTTCTCAGATTCTAATAATATTGTCGGCATTAACAGAGAGAGTCATATCTCTGCAGTTAATAATAAAATTTGCTTAATAATAAAATCCCAAAAATTTAATATGTTAATAAGTACGTTAATTACGTAAATAGTGAAATCTCAAAAATTTAAATACGTTAATTACGTAATAATATCTACAAAATAATGATATAATAATTAGGTTGCAGAAATTTAGGATTAATATATTGGAAATTTCTCCGATAGAATCCATGTGCATGCATCGCGACCAAAGAGATTTTACATTTCATACATTTGGTATTTCACTAGATGAATCGGTGGTTATTAATTATCCACTACGTATAGAATGAGTTACTGAATAGCAAATGTCATTGCAGAATAGAAGAAGATGAAAGGAGTTCTTTCGCGATGAGAAAAAGAGAAACAATTTATCATGTAGTATCATCGTAAAAGATCTCTTATTTTTTGCCTTTTTCATAACATTTATTCAATTTTAAACAGATTCGACGAAGGAGTGTAACTTTACCTAGGAAATAACAGACAAACGGCAAAAATCATTATGGAACTGGACTGTCTCCTTTTATCACGCGCAGGCACATATATTTTCATTTCAATACACTTCATTCATATTCGTCAGGCATTACGTATGAAGTCCGATAAAATAGAAAGGCGTCGAATAAAAGCAGGCACCATCAGAAAGACGGAATATTCCTGTTCTATATAAAATCGCTTTTTATCCGTCAATATAAACACAAGCACGAGAACATTAATGATTTCTTATTGTACGTACTGTACATAACGGGAACAGTATGAATATCAAATAACCGAGACGAATGCGCGGGTCAGATTTAAAAATGTGAAGGAAAAATATCATTATATAAATCTACTTCTCTCTCTTAATATTTTCAATAACCTTCTTTTTGACATTAGCACAGAAGTCGGCTTCTGACAGGTTCTCGGAAGGGTCGCTATCGAGAGAATCGAAAATTATTGCGGGCGTAGGAACGATGGCGACGAAACGCGGGTGGAGAAGTTTTTTCCGTTGAGAAATCACATGGTAGAACCGAGAATCCTGAGGGAGAGAATTTTCGCGGTGGTGTGGTACGCTCGTCTTAGCGGAACGTAATAGCCATCTATCAACTTTCGGTGCATATCGTATAATATCCTGCAAGATCCTTTGGCCTGCGGGGGCGGGAGGATGGAAAGAGAGAGAGGAGAGAGAATAACCTTCTCGCCACCCGCGTCCTCGTCCTTTCGCCATGGCCAGAGAGGGATGAACGTATATGGGGCGCCGGCGAGCCAACCAGCCAGCCAGGGCCGGCATAAATCTGCCGAGGGTTCCCGAGGGTATTTCCCGCCTTTTTTCCCTGTACCCTTCCGCGCACCTCGTTCGCCTTCGTCTCCTATTCCACGCTTTCGCGCCCTTCTTCTCGCATCCTGAACCAGACGCGAGATGAATCCCAGGGTTCTATTCCCGCGTGGTTTATTTCGAGGCAAACATCGGTCCGTCGTCGACAACGTAGGCGAAAATCGACGATGATTACAAATTTACAGTCTACATTTACGGGCAGCGGTGCTACATTGATTTACGTCATATTAATTTATGCGATAATAGAATAATAATTATGAATCAACCTGCCTACATTGAATTAGATTTTTATTTTGTGATATCGTGTGATCATGTTTGAAAATTAGTATCTCAATCATGATGATCAAATTCGGTACGCAGCACATTTCTCAGAATTCAATTATGTGTTACAAGATCTGTTATTGTTATGAGGTAGAACATACATTTATTTTAGTATTTGTTGTTTAATATCGCCTAAAATGTACAGGATGTGGAATAATAATCGGACGTGTATTGTGAGATAGTAATCTCGATGACTCGATGTATAACGTATCAAATTATCATTACATTGAATTCGTAGTGATTACGTTAAACATGTAAACCTATGTTATGTAAGCTTATAATTTTGTTTAGATAAACGTTAATCAGACATGTCTGATTAAATTCTATGGATCCATAAAACAAATCATTGAACTCATTCTTAAATCTAATTACATTTATATCCTGTCATTTTAAACTATTTTAACTATATTCTGTCGGTCTTAATATTGAAAAAGTATAAGGAAAAATGGAAGACATCTAAGGGGAAAGTTAAAGCCGACAATTATTTATCAATTAACAGAAGTCTTTATTTAAAAGCTCCAGTTTGATTTTAAACTGCAATAATTAACAGATAATTATCATATATTATTATATCTGTAAACTAAATTGTAAAATATAATTCCAAATAAAAGATAAAACTCTTGCCGTTTGAAATTACCTGTCGTCGTGCGAGGCAATTCCAAATTGATTTCGTTTTTTAAAAATATAATTTAAAAATATAATTTATAATTAAAATTTATATTAAGATATAAATTTTAATTAGCGCAGTTTAAAGCCAATATCTTTTGAATAAAGGTTTCTATAATTGATCAATGATTATCGGGTCTATTTAACTTTTTCCTCAGCTATTTGCAATTTCTCTCATTCTCCCCTATATCAAAATTATCAGAAAATATAATGATAGTTACATATATATTTACATTACAACGTGCATCTATAGTATAGTACCTTAATGTACACTAAATGTATATCGGACTATTATGCGAAAAATGGAAGATTATCACTATTCTAATATACTGCAATAGTATCATTCACGTGCAAAATTTTCCCACTCTCCTCTACAATTAAAAAAATATATTCTACGATTTTCGTAATAATATTCTATATATTTGTCTTGTTTCTTTTGGACGTGACTTGAAAATATTCGATCTTTTTATTATATAAATCAAACACGAGATAAACTCCCGCGATTATATACCCGCATAGCAAATCCAAATGCAAACATTGGCTTGCGCGGACATGAGTGACAAGGACGAAAGATAACGATGGTTACAATGTTTACACATACGCCAACGCAAACACAAGTCATGTGTTATCGTTCTAATTAAAATGTAATTTAAGTAATTACCACAAACGATATTTACGTTATCTATTAAATGGGAAACGAAATTACGTTTAATGAATTTTATCACTTCACAAATATTCTTTTATTTTTATAAAAGCATTTAAAAATTTTTAGATAAATAATATGTGATAATTATATTATATATATATATATAATTATATATATA
>NW_017259306.1:204682-215995 GCF_001594045.1 Atta colombica | reverse complement strand
TTTTGTTAAAAAGCTTGTTTATTTTAAATTTAATATTCTTGTTAATTTTATTATAAATAATTAAGACCGATCTAATCTCATAATTTTTATTTGTATTTAAAATTTGTATTGAAATTGAATTTAAAAGGTGTTTTTGAATTTGAAACTAACGCAAAATAAAATTCTTTTTAAAATTATATTATAATAAGATAAAAGGCATATGAAAATATTTTCATATGTTTGTATTCCATCACAGAAAAATGAAAATTAAATTACACTTTTGTCATCATAATGTTCTCCGCTATTCAAGGTAAACAAAAAACTTACCAACCATTCTAAGAAATGAGATCCATAATATTATATAGAATTGACTAAAGAGTGAAGATATTCTGTTTAAAAACTTCGAGGTAAACTTTGAGGTATCTTAATCGTTGAACGTGAGATTCTCAACTTTAAGAATTCCTAGCCGATGTCGTCAATCGCGTTGCTCAAGAAGAAAACATTCTTTCGTGCTGTATGATATCGTTTCCGTAGAGTTTTATGGGATATCAGGTGTGATGCTATGTTCAATTCCCGTGCGGTTTATCCGAAAGTATGCATTACTTTCGCAAATACGATGAGAAGCTGTCTTGTCGGCGAAGAGTGTATCTTTATTATAAAATGCGAACAGGATGCCGCGAAAGTTTTAAGACGGCGGAAAACTTTCTTTCCTCGACGTTCCCGTAGTTACGGTAAACTTTATGTACGTAATCTTTAAACCTTGCTATATGGATTCCATAATTAACAACTTAAATCAAATATTCAGTTCCAATCATTAACTCAGTTGCACTCCTATACACACATTGCATACACATACACACACGTACACAATTTCTTTTAATCTACATTCTGCAAACATTGCTATATTTATGAATGTATTATTCTTTAAAAATATTTAAAAGTTTTGATATAATGCTTATTTCTATAAAATAAATGGAAAAATATTTATACGTTTTAATCAATGTTGAATATAAGTATTTAGTGACAATTTTAAGCGTTATGAAACTTATCTTATGGAAATTTTTTTTTTCAATAATACACGAATTGAATATAAATATCTATAAAGAGGATCCAAAATATTTTAATTTAACATATTGTATGTGAAATCATATGCATATTCAAATAACGAAATTTTATGCTTGCATATATCCAAGTTTATCTTCAAATCTCGCGAAAATCCTCATCTTTCTTCATACTTTATTTCGCTACGTCGCTATCGTCTACTTTCATAGATCTCTTTATCGTTTTTACTTATTTAATGAATATATTACACATATACCTGCAACTGAAATGTTTCATTCCCCGCAACTTAGTCTGGCGACAACGACAGATGAGGGGATTCTCCGGTTCTCAAGTAACCAGATGAGTGGTAATGGTAATGTCTCTCAGAGGAGTCTCCTGTTCATGCAGAAGAATATTTTTCACGCAGTATCGTCGGGAAACCGTTCGCCATAAAAGCGTCTAAACTGCTGAGTTACCCGAGGATACTGTAGGAATAGAAGACGCGTGAAAAGAGCTCTGTGTCACGGAAAAATATCATACTGCGAGAAATGAAAAATACATCGGTTTCATCACCCAATAATAATGTGTAAAAAAAAATGAGAACTCACGCTACAGATTTCCAATTATGATCTATTGACGTTTTCACGGTGCCTATTCTGTAAATACACGCTAGTTCCGCATTGTGCAATTAACAGAATACCATTAAGAATATGAATTATAATCATTTGAATAAATGATATATAGTCAAATTTAAAAAGAAACTTTTCGTAAGTAAGATATCAAAGGAGCAATCCAATTTCTTGAGTTAAATATTTATTAATATTTTGTTATTTTTAACTTCTCTGAAAATGTAAATCAATTTATTTCTGTATTTAATTTCAAAATAAACAACATATTAACAAATGCACTTAATAAATAATTAACTAAATTTGATATATTAAATAATGCATTTTCTTAAGTTAAATTGTTTAATTCCGCGCCTGACTTCTAAATATCCGTTTTTTGTTATTATTATTTTTATGTTAAACAATACACTCCATTGTTTTAGTTAAATTAACGACACACTGAATAGAAACAATGACGATCTATAGAAATGATTAAAAATAATTCAAATTAGGTATAATTTGATATTACAAATTTAACAGTATAGAAGGTTACAGTAAAGTACCTACGTAAATTACATCGAACTGGCTCCATTAGCTTTCGAGATGTATGGAAAGTGTTTGAACCACATTATTACTTGGTGACGATGATATCACGAAAACTCCGTAAACTCGCGGAGAAACGCTATTTGTTCCACGAGGGAGCAGACAAGGTTCTGGGTACCTGAGAACGCGTCATTTCCGATTGTCATTTCTCACGGAAAGGGACGTGGTGTGGCTTGACTGTCCAGGTTAAGGGCCCATTCAAAGTTATCCGCGCAGACACGCAATATGCAAACGTATATTATTCTGTAGTTTGAGAATTCGCCCGACGCGGGTCCAATTTTAGCTGAAATTGACTCGGGCATAGTTTTGCACTCGTATATCACATCTGTCATACGGCACTTAGAGATTTATCTTATCGAATTTCTTATACAAGTTTGTATAAGAAATTCTTAATTTTTAATTTTTGTACCTGATGAACTTCGATTATCAGTACAAAATTAAAAATTAAGATGTCTTTAATGTTCGAATATACATTTATAAGTCTAAAAAGTATTCCAGAATACGTAAAGTATATTTCAACACAAATTACACAAATTTCAATAATTTATGTGATTATAGTAATTAGTAATAACTATCGAATACTTACTTGAATATTTAATTAATAGACATTACTTGATGCAATGATAAATGTATGGGAGAATAAGGATATTTCGAACAGGATAAACGCAAATGTGACTATTGCAATATATTAAAATAGTAATAACCTATCATTTCTCGCATCCAATAATAGTTCGATGTATGCTTATTGCCGCACTAATACGTAACCATTGAACGCACATGCCGTTAAAGTAAATGTATCATTATCTATGTATTTTCGGTGATTTCGATGTAGGGAATGAGGGAATTGCAAATACCTAGAAAAGTTAAATAAAGTCGATCATTATTTATTAATTACAAAAGCCTCTATTTTCAAACACGGTTTTACATTTTAACTATAATAATTAACTATAATAATTAACCACTATATAATCAATTATATATTGTGTATTATTAATTATTATAATTATTAATAAACTATAATTTCTAACAAAACAGATTCAGCAGCATTATTTCACGTTTAGCGAATAAGCCGAACGAAAGCTTGTATTTTTTAAAATTACAGTTTATATTGATGATACATGAATATTAATTATTGCAGTTAAAAGTCGAACTGAAATGTCTTTTAACTTAAGATTATTTATCTTATCTAATTTCTTGTATAAGAATAATTAAAGACTATTAGTAATTGATAAATTAATTGTCGGTTTTATTTAATTTTTCCTTTGGATGTTCCTTCGTTCTTCCTCAGAAATATAAATCGAGAGAAAAATAAAGCTTTATGATTATGAAAATGTTATAAAGAAATGGAACATGTTATATTTATCAACATATATAAATTATAAACGGAAATGTTAACATAACTGCACTTTATTGTATAAATATATAAATATTTATACTTACATTTCAACACCAGATTTATGAAATTAATTTAGGTCTATTTTATATTTCTTCAGTTAAAGTGCACTAAAACTCTCTTTCTCGTTTTTACCAAATATCAAATATATAGCTATCTCTTTAAGTTCCAAAAGTATATATTAGTTCAGCAAAAAAAACAGACCTAAAGGTATAACAATAATGACTTATCATCGAAATAATAAGATAAACACAATTCGTTTTTCATGTGATAGCGTAATTGTATTAATCGGATCTTAAGAAATATAATAATTGTATTTCAATTAGTTAAATACGTGACTCATAGAAAGTGAATACTGCGAATTTTGTTTTACTGTTGTGTACTGACTTGATTTCGTTGGTAAACAATGTACGTATTTCAGTAGAAATCCTGTCTGGACGATGTAGTTCGCATCTCAATGTTCAAGTCACAACGAAGGATACGAACGTCAGGTCATTACGCTTTCGATTTAAAACTTTCGAATTAGATTGTGAGAGTCGCCGCGAATCTTTGCTGTATCCCCCGGCCATTTGAAACTTTCGGAAAATCATCGCGACCGACGTTGTATTCTCACCGCAGACTCTCGTTCCTTGCAGCTGCCTTCGAGGAATTATTTCCGAACGTTTGTTCTTATTATTGCTCCGCATCGTGTCGAGATCGCTTTCGATTCATTCACAAACCTGTTAGCTGCGTGTCGAACAACAATCAACTTCTATGTACCCCGAAATATTTGGAACGCAACAACTTCATTGTGCACCCGTTGGTTTCTTGTCCCAAAACGCAATAATATTTGACGTGTTGATTGACAATTGATAACTCAACACTTGCCAATTCACGGTATAATGCGTGCGATTAATTACACATTTGAAAATGAGTTTAATTCAGTAGGGATGCTTAATTAATTGATGATTCAACTCTATAGCTTGTAAAATAATTAATTTCCACAGATAGTCGCAGCGGTAGAATAAACTATTGTTAATTTTGCAATATGTGGAACACTAACAAAAGCATCGTGATAATATTGTACAATAAATTCAGTCAATTTCTGTTTACGTTTGTAGATTTTAATGCGTTCTGCTTATGTAAGAATATTATATCTGATATTAATACTTTAATTACTTGTAATAATATATGATGATTGATATCAGACTCATAAAAATTATTGAGAAAGAAAAAAAATTATTGAGCAGTATAAAAATAATATAACATAACGCATTAAAATATAATAACTTAATAATAATAACAATGTAACAAAAGTAGTATTAATAATAATATTAATGGAATGATTAAAAATGGATCAGTCGATAATGTCGCATTTAATAACAGCAAATACCGTCTTAATACTTTCGATGAAGATTACGAAAGGAAAAAGGAGGCGGCAGTAGGAACGTGCGAGTAATGACACTCCCGAGGTTCTAACACCATCAAAAGTCACACGAGGTGCAAGAAACGACCGACGGAAACGAGAGAACCGTTCCCTAAGTAATAAGAAATCGATAAGAACTGCAGATTAGGTGCAGAAGCGAAGAAAAATCGGCCGAGAAGTATCTTATCGGAGGCTGGTGGATAATCCCTCAGCCCGGCGGCGCCGCGCCGCGACGCCTCGCTACCGTAAACGTCGATGATTAAATGAAGGTAATCGACGTGGCGAAACGAATAATTAAGTTCTCCGAAGTGAATTGAAAGGCGCGTTACGGTATTTCTTACTTAGCCGATGTAAACTTTATGAATTAATTAATATTTAAATTAATATTATTTTTTTCATGAAAGTTAAAAAAATTTTACATAATGATGACAATAGACTAACCGTATATGGTATATGTATAGAGAAGTAATATGAATAAAATTAAAAATATAAAAATAGTCTTACGATAAAATTTTTTAATTATCGATTATAAATATTTCTAAAATGCATTGTAGATATCATACTTAAAATTGAAGATGATAAACTTAAAGTGTTTGACTTAAGAAGATGATCGTGCGTGAAAATCAGCAAGAATTTTACTATCTTCCATAGTATATCTTTATCTTCAATGATGAATAATAGTTTGTCGAATATTCCGCGAAAGAACACGAAATTATTGTTCCTGAAAACTCATTCAAGCTTTTTCGCAAACAAATCGTCAGAAGAAATCGAAGTTCAATTTAAATATAACTCGTAGGCAGCTAACTAACAACGATTAGAGAAGCAATGAAGCGGCATTTTACATCCAATCTTTGGCATCCAAGGCACATTCCTCCTTTCTTCATTCTACTCTTTCCGCTCTCCTTTCTCGCTTTCTTTCTCATCCAACAAACTTTCTTAATTTGTGCGCGATTTTTTACGCTAGCTAATTAATATTGATGATTGAAAAGTGCCTCCGCCAGGTAATCAATTTTCATCGGTATTAATAATCGCCAGATCGAAAAGTGGTCGCTCTTCTTTGAGGAGCAAAGCTCACGCGATTCTGATTAAAGCGAAGTTCAAGAATCGAACGCGTTGACGTAAAAGGGTCGATCGCCGGTCTATGAAGAGAAATGATTTTTATCGACATTTATTCCGCCAAGCGATGAGCTTTTCAATTTCATCAGGGAAAAAAGTTTTTACGAAAATCTCTCTTTCTCTCTCTCTCTCTCTCTCTTTCTCTCTTCATCTGAAGCGTTTTCCATCGAAAGCTCTTCTCTTCGGGAGTCTCTTTACCGAGAACTTCGTGCTGAATGGTATGAAAATGCTTGTCAGTTGTCGGAAAAGTGCGTCGTGATAGGAGGTGATTTCATTCGAGAGTAGACGCACATGTAAGTGCCAGGTGTGCGTATATCTTCATACTCGATAATATATTGAATTCGGTCGCAACTAACATAAAACGATTTTCATTCTAAAAATTATGTCTTTTTCGCTAAAAGTTAAAACGGAAAAAGATATGTATAATTTACGATTAATGTACAGAAAAACATTAGAAAAACATTTTAAGACTTAAAAAGGTAAGGTTGTTTGATGTTCGCCGATGTTCTTGTGAATCCTTTTCACAATATTACTATGCGCGAAACAGTCCAGTCAAGAAAAAAAAGCTATACAAACAAGATAAATCGGACAAAATAAATCAAACGGAGTGAATTATACTCCGTACTTTGCTCGCCTGTCGACTTCAACGAGTTAAACGTTTGGAGCAACAAAGAAAGCAGACATAATAACTCTGGTTGACGCAGCACAATACTGTTTCCTCCTCGAGAATATAACTGTGCTGTAATATCATATCTTCGAATTTTCTCGGATGAACAGACGTAAATCGTACGAATATTCCACAAAATAACCAAATATGAAGCAAAATTTAGGAAAAGAAAAATATATTGTAATTATAAGCAACATGTATATTGATACAATATATTTGTACAATAAATATCAGAAATATTTTTTTATTTCGTATACACATTGAATCACATTTCTATTTTTCTTGTAGCGAATAATTTTAGAACTTTTGCATGTATCGCTGAATATAATATTCTTTAAAGTATTTTATTATATGAGATTCAGACTCGTGAAAGTCACTATTTAAAGCTATTTCCAATCATTCAGAATTTATCGATCGAAGATCGAGGAAATGTACACGGCTAATCACCGATAATCCAACATATTCTCACTGGCCAATTTATAATTATAACGCGGTGCGAAAGTTAACGAGAGCGACGAGGGTCGGCTTTACTATCTGCGATGTTACAAGCTCGTTTGTTAAACTTAAAATTGATCCTCTCTTCGATGGAAGGAGTACCGTGGTACATTAATTACGGCGAGATGGCTACGGCAACAGGAAGGAGGATCGGTAGGAACTCTTGTCGCTAGAATTAGAAGGCGTTTCGCACAAAGCGCGGCTTCTCCTGACGAGAGACTCGAATTTCACTTACTGCTCTTTTGTCAGAACTCTTCGACGTACTTGAGGATAGTTTATTAGAGCATACAACGAAGTTGTAGATTATTAAAAGACTATGAAGAGTATATACATAAATTATATTACATTACATAAAATTATATAAATTATATGACTATTAGAATAATGATTATTAGAATAATGATTCTCTCTCTAATAATACTAGTGCTATTAAAAATTCTAACATTTTCGATATTTTAACATTTATTAGACTTTAAATGTGCGCACAAATATGTTATATAAAACTTGTATGACCATTGTGGAATAATGGCTCTAATGATATTACTTATAATTCTAATGAATATTTTAATAGACCATAAAATATTATATATTTTAACATTTAATAGATTACAAACACGCGTGCAAATTATAACTATTTTATTATAACTATTTTATTATTAGCTATTCCATTATGTTTTCGTGAAAGGACAGGAAAATAAGGAATAACAATTCGACAATATGGTGAATTAGCCACGAGTGCCATTGGCGTCAAAGAAGGAACGTCGCGAAAAGGCAGAATATATCCTACAATAGACGGGATTTTGCAATTGTACTCTCCCAGTCTCTATCCTTATTTGGATTCTATGCGATCGTAGGTACTTACGAGTGCGGATATACCTAACGAGCACCGTCGACCAAGCCGAGGCGCATTCCGACTATAAGGAAAGTTCAAGCTCATCCTTAACTCAGCGCAAGCTCGTATAACTTCTATCCGTCGCTCGTCCCCTCGTATAACTTCTGTCCAGAGTTCGTTCCATGGATAAATAGATATGGGTACATTTGTATCTCCTTCTCGAATACCGCCTATATTATATTTTAGCCGTCCTCATTTTCTATACTTGCTCTCTGTGAATACCGCGGCTATATTGCACGTATATTTTTTTGCCGAGCTTGACAGATGCTCGGTAAGTTTCGTCACATCCAGTTAGCCTCGCGTTTAGTTCAAAAATAAACAAATCTTGTTACGGCAGAGTCGTCATGAAAAATTGTTCGCCTGCTAGAGTCTCGTCCCTTTGCTTAACTAAATGGATGTAATTTTGGAAAACGCAATGTGGGAATAATAATCCTCGTTTATAGTTCAATCTCATTTGATATCTAATTTTACCTTCCGATTTTGTGTGCTCGTGATAATTAATATGATTGTACATGATATTATTGTATGCTACGCTTGTCAGATTGAATTCAACGTGTCAGTAAATTTATGTAACTCAACACATTTCGCCTTTCTCGATTTTACACATATTTAGGGCACCGTATTTCACGAATTAATTGAAAAAATAACTTTAGATAATTATTAAAATAAAATAATAAATGAGTTTTTGAATATGACATTTTTATCAAAAAGCAATCATTTATAGTAGTTATGTCGCGTTAAATGTTCCGGTGACATCCGCATTTAAATTACAACTCATCTTTTCACTTCATTTCGTTTCAGCAATTTTTTTATTCATGTTATGTTATCATTTTTTTCCATTATTATAATTTTAATACTTTCACAACTGTTATCAATTGCACTATATATTATTAGTTAATTAATAAATCAAATCTTTAAACGATACGTTTCATGTTAACTAACTTGATCGATAAAATATTCAATATATATTTCGCAACGTACGGTACGCGCTTTACCACAACTTTCATTGACAACTTTCCGTATTAATTAATTGTAACGTGTATTATTTATTTAGTCTCTATTATCAGCTGTCTTCTTTGCATTATTATATCTGTGCCATTATTATACTCACTTTATTAACGTCACGTATTATTTTATTCAAAGATAAAGATTTTTAATAATTAATAGTTAAATTTTATCAATTTATTTTCAAATCATTAATTCTCTGTTTAAATGTATTGTAAAGATATTGAAGTAATTTATTGAAAATACTTAAATCTTTTTATTTAAACCTTTTAAATATGTGCACATATCTATGCTTATTAATTTACATCTTTAGCAAATTATAAAGCACACAAGTAATGAAAGACATGTACATATCTATTATTTTACCAGTTTCATCATCGATTCAAAATATAAGTTTTTTAATTTTATTTGTATAAATTTATATAAATAATTTTGTTTATATACATGTATATATACATTTATATGTATATATATATAATATTAAATAATTTATAATTTTAAATCTTTGACAAAACTACTAAACAAATTTAACAATATACATAAATTATTATAAATTCAAACATTGTGTTAAACAATAAGAAATTCTAAAGAAGGATAAGAAGTTTCGGAGAATCGCTCTTTCTACTCACAACGAAATTGTGAGCGATTCATTGCTAAATGTAACAGTGATTTCATGCATACCTTCATTTCTCTCACGTTTTCCTTCCCTTCAAATACATAATTTTTTATTCATTCCACATAACCGTGCCCCTTACCATTAGTTTCGTCCTTTTCTTCCTGTCTAACTGTCTTCATCCAACCTGCTTTGCCTTCCACTTCGCGGCTTTGACCGGCTTTTTACACCTGGTCGTTAGGAGCCGGACCGCAAATGTCTCCGCATGAATTCTAATGTTCGACTCTCACCTACACTCACAAGTCTCTCTCTTACTCTCTCCTTAGCCTTCCGTCGTCATTCGCGGCCTGGTAATCCCGGCCAGTTTCGCCCCCGTCACCCTCGACTGTTTCCAAGGGCGGAATTTGCCGGGGACCATCGTAATGTGAATACCGCGGAAGTCGTGTGATACTAGGGAAACGTTTTGTCCTGCATTTTCATTTCAAGATTCCGACGATGGCGCGTTAAGGCTAATTGTTTCGTTAATTTATGAGCATAGCACAACGGTCCTCTATGCTAACGATGGTCGGTGCTGTTAATTGATGTGAGGTTTCATAGTATGTCACTCAAACTATAAACCGGATGCCGTTTCTACAATCTGGTTGGCTAAGCAGAACATAAAAGGAAACCATGATATTCGTCTCAACATGTCATTGATGGGAGATAACATTTAATTGTAAAAAAAAAATGCATTAGTATATTTAAGAAAGTTCTAATATTGCTAATTATTGTTTTGTTCATAAAAAACCATCTCTTTTCTTCTTTTTTCTTTCTCTTCTCTATGAGAATTCTTTAATCTCATTTACTTATTGTAAAATATTACAGATAATAGTGTAATAATTTATTCCTTAGTTACAGCAAACGCCAATTAATATGTGATTACAAACGTAAACAACTTTTTGTCGAATTATCCGTAAAAACGTTGAATGTTCCCGAAAACGGTGCGTTACCGAAGGAAATAAACGCGAAATGCAGTTTCGTGCCATTCACGCTACAATGAAATTAGACTCCCGGGAATTGAGGCGATTTTATTTCTGTCCTCGTTAGAGAGTAGCGACACGCGCCGTAAACGAAGCGCATCGAAAGCGTCCGATACAAAGGATTCGATCGGCATGGCATCGTAATTTACCGAAACGCCCGTGGAGGAACGGTTGACACTCGTCGCGCGCGACTTTCTAAAATGAGATTTGTGCCACGCTTTGTCGTCGCGCGGATAATCATACAGCCGTCGCAAAGCCAATGTATTCTGATAATCCAGCCTGACGAGCCTGATCCGGCGATTCTTTTTTTTTAACGAACCTGCGAGCGACTCGCCGATAAAAATGACAGAACTTTATCAGGGGTCGCTCGTGCTCGGCCATACTGTCGCTGGTTCGATAACGTGGTCTCGCTCTTGCAGGGCGATTTATGCGAGAATTCTTATCATCGTGGCCAGAGAGAAAGAGAAAGCGAAAGAGAGA
>NW_017259306.1:203723-204582 GCF_001594045.1 Atta colombica | reverse complement strand
AGAGAGAGAGAGAGAGAGAGAGAGAGAGAGAGAGAGAGAGAGAGAGAGAGAGAGCGAACGTTTTGCTTTATGAAAAATTGGGAAAAATTATTTCGTACCGACGTCAGTTTGTACGGATCTCATCTGTCACGATATCGTACTTCGACATGTCATTTCTATCTCATTATAACGATGTATTTCTGTCAGCGTGAATCAGATCGTATATGTTACATTATATATTAAGAAAGCCAGCATTCGTGATATCTAAGCTTTAAAGACGCATATTTATAAGAAAAATGAATTTTGAAATCCTGATTAAAAATGAATGACTCAGAATTTTTTAGTTAAAAAATTCTGATTCGTCTTCTAGAATTTTAGCTGAAATAAGTGGAATTTTGATTGATATAATCAGAATGTTCGGGTTTATTCATTTTCAATCAGACATTTATCTCAGTGCAGTCTTCGAGTCTGTGATAACCGTAACATTTAATAGAATAAGATATGAATCGGAATTTTAGAATCGGTGGCAATTTTAAAACAATTATATAATATATTAATAATAATACGTTTAATATTGGCGAGTAGATAGATATAAAATTTGTGTTGTAACTTGGTGCTGAAAAAGCACGTGAAGTAGGCATTGCACGGAACATTAGAATGCGATAAGGGATGTTCACAGAGAGAGAATGCATGTTATTTGCATTTGCGAAAAAATTAGTGGAATTCGACCGATCTTTGTTTGCGCGCGTACTCGCACGATTTATTCCTCTTAACGGTAATCGCAAAGACGACCATTTTCTCGACCATTTTTCCACCTATTTGCCGCACCATTTTTTCTCGTCGTTTCACGTACCAGCTCGAATGAAGACAAACGTGGCAC
>NW_017259306.1:199028-203623 GCF_001594045.1 Atta colombica | reverse complement strand
ATATATATACCTCCTCGCCGAGGTTAAGTGACGTGGCACTGGCTTTATGGAAATGAACGGGGAAGTTCTGCATTTACGGCGACGCCGACGCAAAGTTTTCCCTGGAATTCGGTTCTACCGCGACGTCGACGTCGGGACATTCAAGTTTTAGCGGAGACGAAAGGGCGCAGGTCGCGTAATATTTCGAAAGCGAAATGTCATTTGCTGTGATTAAAAGTTTATAGCAGTTCCGGATTTAATGCGAGTTATCGCGCAATTGCTTATTTACGCTTCTCGCGCATCTACCTCGTGAATTTCTTCAATAGAAAAATCTTTTTATCGGAGTAAACATTCATAAATTATAAATATATGGAGGCAACTTAAATAACGAAACTGAAACAATTATTCTAATGTAAGAGTTTTTCAACTCTGTGTCGCAAAAATTTTAGAAATGGTTTAGAAAAGATACAAAAAAAGTTTAAAAATAAAATTTAAAAAAGTGAGTGAGACGTGAAGTACTTTTAAAATACTGCGAAAATTACAATTTTTAGTTATATATTAAATTCACGCACATATTTACTTTCATTTTTATCAAAGCGACATCATCGTTGCAATATAATTATTTTTAAAACGACAAAAATAAAAATAAAACTTTAGGATATTACTTTTTATTTCTAAATGTTATGTTGGTGGTATCTGATAAAATATCTATGTTGTGAGCATTGAAACATGTATCTAATGTTGTATCGACAAATTTAGCTCGTTATCTAATGTTTCTATGAATTGAAAAAAGTTGAAAAATATGTTCTAAGTTAGTATTGTTCTAAGTTCATTCATTTAACTTTTTTCTCATATTTTATAAGATGTATACAAGTAATTCTAAGTTTTAAAAAAAAGAGAAAGAATCCCAAAACTTACACACTTGACTTCTTTTCTTCAACTAAATATTAAACTGCAGGTCAGATGGAATTCAGTATTTACATTAACTTTTTCATTTTATCGTATATCGAAGTTGTCGAATGTACAATGTTGTAACTAAAAAATAAAGTAGCTTGAAATGGATTTTCTGTTCAATTCAATGACTAGTATCGGATATTCGAACTCTCACTTCGTCCATAACAGTATAAGTTAAACATATATCAGGAAACAAATATAATAATAATTAAAATTATCTAAAATTACATACAGTATAATATTAAATTTACAGATTAAATAATTCTGATAAATTCTATATAGATTTTGTTATTTAAAGAATATTTAAAAATTCGCCATTGAAGTTTACATGTTATGTACAATATGAAACTGATATAAATATAATATATTGTATACAAATTTATATATCGTAATAAACATATCGTCCCAAGCGGCTATACCGTACGACGGATATGAACGTCAAGTCCAACGATGTGAATCTCTTGTCTAGAGAAACAAGCGAAGAAGTTTCGCATTTACTGCGACGTCGACGAAAACTTTTCACTGGAATTCGGTCTTTGCCGAAACGAGGGACAGAACGTCCAAGTTTTAGTAAGAAAGGTCGAAGGACTGTCGGCCCAACCGGAAATGCGTTTCCAAGATGAAACCCCCCCCTCTCTGCGGCAATGGGAAACTTAGGCATCAAAAAAGCGCTGGCTGAAGCGTGTCCGGAATTTTTCGCTTCTTTGCCGGATAAGAAGTATTGAAATGCAACGTACAAACTTTGACGCGACTTTTCTAGATCTTTCAAAGTTACATGTACCTTTATCTTACACGATCGATCGCGTTTACCTCATCTTCCTCCACCTTCATGTTGCATCCGGTTACTGTATATACGCTTTACCTTTTGTCTATTTTTTTGTTTAATATATCTTTTTACAATCCATAATCCCATTATTTGAAAGACATAAAAGCCCAACTTTATAGACGATTATTTCTACAAGAAATTTCTTTTACGAAAGAGATAATATAAGACAATATATGAGGGAAACATTTCTCTTATTTCGGATTTTCTTTTATGCTCAAAAGTTGGGTAAACTTTAATATATACTCTTGCAGTTATAGAATATTTTATTACATCCATAAATGATAACCCTATCAGTGATTTGGCGTAAAAATGATTCAAAATCTCTCTGCTATATATTTTATACATTTGATAAGTTTCTTAAAACTTTCAGCACATATATTTGAAATAGCTTTTTGCCAATAATTTCTACAATTATGCTCATTTATATTTCAATAAACTTATGTAAAGCTTCGGAATTAAGCTAACTATTAAGTCAGACATGTTGTCGATAACGTGCGCGCGCGTTTTCCTCTTTACAAGTAAAGTTCCTCTCTACGATTAATTAAAGACTGCTTACGTTTCGAGTGATTCGATTTAGGTACATGCTTAAATCAAAACAGCAGTCGTGAGCAGCAATATGTGCGCCTGTGATTCTATTACGCGACTTAAAATGTATTACGTGTATACCTTCGAGTCGTTTGTTTTCACCTACGCGCGAGTTATAATCTTCTTACACTTGGCGAATGTGCGGGCGCGTGTATATCACCGTGCATGCGGTAACTACGTACATTCCGAACGTTGGATTATCGCTTCGGTACAATTTCCACGCTATTCGCGTTCTCTCCGCGACGTCTCGTAATTCACAAACCACCTACAACCGAAACCGCCCGCTCTCCGGCCCCGAATATCTGGAGCAGAAAGAGCTTTCGAGGGCGTCGACAAGGGATGCGAAGGAGAAAGAGAGAGAAAGAGAAAAGAAAATAGGGTTAAAGACAAAAAAGAAATAGCAATGGTGACAGAATTTAGTACGAGAGAAAAGGAGAGAAAGAGGAGAAGAGGAGAGAAAGAGAAGGAGGGAGGAAGAGAGAGAGAGAGAGAGAGAAAACTATTAAAGAGAAAAAAACATAAGAGACGGCTTTAAAGCGGAAAAGAACGAAGAGTTTCTCCTATAAAATATCGCGACACTTTTCCTCCACCTTTGCCTTTAGCCCTCATGCCAATGCGACTTCTTTTCTTGGATCTGGACTGGTTCAGAACGCGCAAAATTAAAATCGGCATCGCGAGCTCTCGAACGCGACGAAAATCAATCGATACAGATTACCAAGATGCACATAATAGTGTTGCCTGGCGTGAGTCTCTCTCTATTGCGTTTATTTTGCGAGAATAAAAGTAAATGTATATTGAACGAGAAAGTTATTATTTGATCATGATTTAATTCAATTTAATATTTTTTAGTAATGTTTTTACAATATCTAAAAGATAATAAAAAAATTCGGCGTAAACAATTCAATCAAGGATAGTCAAATATATTTTTGATCACTATTTATTAAAAATTTTGCGGATCTATGCAAATCAAAATTCTTTTATCAAACGTTCATCATCAAGATGGATTATATGTACTGGATCATAACAATTAAAATCGAATTAAACCATGATAGCGTTAGTTTAACCTGCGCAATGTATCGTGGGACTTCTGTCATTGTAAACATAATACGACACAATCGATCAACCGACCGAAATCCTGAATATTCCTCGATAATAATAATCCTCACATTTAATGGAACAAATCCTGCTGGGAAAATTTACGGCTGGCTCATATTCGCTTGGTTTGGTTATTCTTAATCGTTTTTCGATATACGATCCTATCCTATAGATTCTCTCTAAAATTTCCTCTACCCTAGCTGCTATATATTTTGCACCGTACTAACTATGTCAGACGATAATCTTGTATCTTCATATTACAGATATGTAATATGAACATGCGTATACATTTTATATATCGTAAGAATACATAAAAATATGTATGTAAACTGTTTTCCGTATATTATTTCCATATGACATTCACAAAATATTTCTATACACTCTACTTATATCCCAGCTCTATTATGTTAATATAATTATTCTAATCCAAAAAATTAACATTGCAAATATGAATGTGTATAGTTATCATACTTTATGAATGATCATTTCTTTCTTAATAACACTAGTTACGTATAGCAAAAAATTACATCGAATATATAATATACACACATAATATATACAAGGTATTCTTATAGATTTTTTAAACTAAAAACGATGGCGCAAATTTCTCCAAGATTTTCGAAATAATTGAATTTAATATAAAAAATGGCTTTTTGCGATATTTGACATTTTTTTGTAAAAGAATTAATGTTATTTGAAATTATTTGATCAAAAGTCAAGAATATATTGATTATTCTCTATAAAATGTATCTTTTTAATTTCAATATCATGCTTATATTATGAAGAATTTAAATACAGAATTTTTCTAAAATAATAAATTGTCTGCGTGACAATGAAATCACACACATATATACATATAATTTCTAATTTGTGGCTATCGATACATATACATTATACAATATTTATCATGATAAATTTCGGAAATTGCACTCTCTAAATTCTTCGAAATAGAATTTCACTCTAAAGAATAAAAATTGAAACAGTTTTGAAAAAGAGATTTCACTCTTCGAAATGACAATTCACTCTAAAAGTTTTAAAAAACATACACTGAGAAACAAATGCTTGATTTAATTAAAGTCTATATTACGGTTTATTAATGACATAAAGACCTTAATTATGGAAATAATAATTTATGCCTTTATATATATATATATAT
>NW_017259306.1:195265-198967 GCF_001594045.1 Atta colombica | reverse complement strand
ATATATATATATATATGTATGTCAATAAAAATATACATGAATGAATCACTTAGTGGCTTGAAATATAGATTTTAATTGAATCAGCATTTTTTTTTAGTGTATATGTATATTCAAAGTGGGCAATTAAAATGAGACACGTCGCATGTGTGCATATGTACATATATATCAACATATTCATGTGTATACATTTACACATGCACGTGTTGTATTTACACACACACACACACACACACACACGCGCGCGCGCGCGCGCGCGTACGCACATGCGACGTCTCATTTTAATTGCCCATTTTGAATATCTAAAAAACAAATTAAAGAAAAAATGTTTCAGAGACCAAAATCCAATTGAACTAACAAGATTTATTTTTACATTTATTTAATGCAAACCATGATTTGATTTATGAGACTTTGATTTTTTTAACTAGTTCAATTGAGACACATTTGATCCTTATTACGTTTAATTCGCTTATTGTTAAATTACGTTACAAATTATTTCATTTCGAATCGAAATTCGAGCGACAGATAAGTACAGTTTAAACGAAAATAATTGTTCGTTATCGACATCGAAGTTCCTGACCAATGGAACGGGACAAATCCACTAATCAGACAGCAATATAGGTAGAGTAGCGAGACTGTAATACGGATAGAGATGAAGCGAAGCAGTCGGAAGAGGAAGAACACGAAGAGTGTGAGAGCAGTCCTTCCAATAGGATTAACCCTCGTTCCGTTAATCCTTTTATTGGGGCAGCAAATCCTGCGACAGGTCACGAAAGAGGGTGTCTGCTGGACCCGGATTCGCGAGCGGATATCCCGACGATGGGGACCGGGACACGATCCCAAGTATATCGAAATCGCTATTAGACTCGATGGTTTAACGACGTCGATAACGGTCTTATAAGGGTCCTACGTATATCCGCGATATCGAGAATTTCGGTCATTCGATTTCAAACTTGCTGACCTCTGACCAGCCGATAATTTTTCGAAAGCTCGATTTCACTAGGTTTTTAACCATATTCATGCGACATATCTGTGCACTGTGATAATGTCATCTCGAGTTTGTACATTCGATCAATTTCATAGTTTTATGTCACTTTATGTACTTGCATACAATACATATTTCATGGTAAACATAATACTCCTTGTTAACTGAATGGAGATCTTATTATCCTGTACTGTGATATATATATATATATATATATATATGACGGAAATGAAAGAACCTTTCTCATGTCAATCATCGCTCGTCGATTGTCTGTCAACTTCGCTGAAAAAAAAAAAATAATTGGAGACTACTTGATGTTAAAGGAACGAATGAAGAAGCATTAACTTCCTTCAGAAATGGAAACGAAAGGCGGTGAGATACGACCGTGGTAAATAGAAATATGTTTGATGCGTATAGATAAATCTATTCGCGTTACGCATATAATATATGCAACGTATATAATATATCCATGTGCATGCAGGTAAATACGAAAAATGGAAATCGTGCGAGACGAATATACGGGAGAGTGAGGAAAATCAGTATCAAAAGAAGAGTGTAGAGTTGCATTTGCATGCGAATCCACGTTTTTCCCGTTCCTTTATAGCAGGATGATGTGCGGCATCAAATGACGGCGGCATGTTCTACTACTTTAATGTCCATCGGTATGTCTGGGATTAGAGTTGCATGTTTCCTGCTACAAAGTGAATTTATAAAAACTCATGTGTGAGCTCGCGTACTAAATGGAATATTACCTCTTCACTTGTAAAAGAACACAAACCGCGGAAAAATGATATCGAGGTGAAGCCAAAAATTAATGACCGCGTTTAATTAAATCCCACATCGAAGAGGTACGTGGTCAAAATTTTAGTTTTCCCTCCCAATGTAATATCTTTTTATTAACTTTCCATCAATTCAATTTCGCGCCGTTAAGTGATATGGCTCGATTCTGTGAAATGGATGAATCGTGCACGCGTATCATTGATATATTATACACCACTGATTTTATTTCGAACATTTTGTATGGGATAAATAGCATCTTTGTGAAGATGAGGTAATATCTGGACTATCTATTTGCGTTCAAGCCACGGTATCTAAGTCGAGCTCCTCTTGCTCTTCACAGTTAAACGGCTCACTGAATTTGCTTGCGTTTGATGTTCGCCTATATACAGGATCATACATATTCCTCTATTCGAAGTTTGCAAATCCGATCTTGTTTGTGTGGTTACGAACAGCTCGATACTTGCGATTAGTACAATACAAGAGCGAAAATTAGAGGGACGATGTGGGGAAAAGAAACAAAGAAATATGTAAATTGGATTTACTCGATTATTATGATTATCTACATCTCAGAGTAAACTAATTAAACTTTCATCAAAGAGTTCACGATACTAAGAGAGTAAGGTTAGCATTCGCGATCATGACTCAACTAAGATTGATTTTCGGTTGCGTTTACGATCAAACTGGTCATTCAGCTTGATCTTCTTCGACATATATGCGGTTAGAGAGATCGCAGCTATGGATAGAGTACTCTCGACTAATTAAACGTAGATATGTTATGACGAACAAAAAATGTTAGATAAAATGTTTTTAGAAAAATTATGCACAAAATGTGAGACGTGACTGTTAAAATTGTCTTTGCTTTTTATAAAGAAATTTCTTTTAATTTTATAAAAATTTTATAAAAAATATTATTGCAGAGAGCATCCTTAATTAAATTTTTTATGAGCAAAAATATTTTTCAAATATGTTCCATCTAGAAAAGTTTCTAAAATGCACCGTTTTAATAACATTGTATGTGCATGCATAAACATTAATCTATATTTATGGCCATTTTTAATCTTAAAATAGATAGTCACGCTTAAATGTCATGTTGATAAATCGTCGTGTTCATTTATTTGTTTAATGTCATTACGAGAACTCGTCATTTAAGATTTGAAAATCGAGTTTATAAGTCGTCTATTAAATAATATAGCGTAAATGGCATAAATTCTGAGCTAGGAGAACAAATAATTTTTCAAACGCAGATTAAATTCTGCTGTCTGATTCTATCTTAAATTTAGCAAAAGAGACTCCTAGTATTTCCTAAGCAATAATTGGCGTTTACCTGAAAACTACATATAACGCGAGTAATTATTTTTCCCGTGACGGAGGACGTGTGTTACGGTCCGATGATTCGCTCCGGCTTACTTACTGTCGATATTCTTACGTGTATATGTGCAGACGCATTCTTCCTCGCACGAGCGAGCTTACAAATCCGATTGCAGCCCCCGGCCGTTGTAGCAAGCCGACTACTGGTCTTTCCGAGGTGCAAAGAGAAAAAAGGAAGAATCAAAGAGAGGAGGAATGAGAGGAAACATGAGGAGAAGGAGAAAGGGCCAGTTCCGATTGAACAGGGAGGATTTGAGAAAAGGGGTAAAAGCGAGGGTGTGCCCTTACAAATAGAATGGCGAAAGAGACCCGACGGTTTTATCGTCGAAACGATAGAATCTACGAATACGGCCACCACCAATCGTTTGTCTCGAGAAAACGCGACACGCGCGAGGTTCGACTAGTGTCACTGTGTGATTAATCTTCGGCGCGATCACCTCGCCAAAGAATCGCATTTCGTTCACAAGCTAAAACGCACCATTATCATGCATAACAAAATTCTCTAGAGTACTCTCAAAAATTTATCTCCGTTTATCTCTGGCGTCAAGAAATAAATAATTCAAAGTTTCTTC
>NW_017259306.1:194074-195165 GCF_001594045.1 Atta colombica | reverse complement strand
TATCTATAGTGCTTTCCATTTAATGACACAAGTTGACACAAGCATCGTTCTATCTTTCTTGACATTGAATAACAAAGATAGAACGATATTTATGTTAGCTTGTAAATGGAAAGCACCTTATATTCTATATAATACTTTTTATTTTTATCTAACCATATATAGTAAATGGAACATAAAATTTTAGTAGTTTTTATTAATAGTTTTTTATTAATAGTTTTAATTTATTAAAAGTTGTAATTTTTTTAATTTATAAAAATCTAAAGCGATATTTTACTTTTACGAAGAAAGTCTGTCTTCTACAATATTTTCATTATGTATAGTATATTTATTTTACATTTTGTATGTTTATTTGAGGACTGCGTGTCTAACTAAAGTTTCCCTTTCACGCCTGCTTTCATGTAGTTCTCACTTCATTATGACAACTTTATGCATGACCTACCAAAAATCCTGTTAATTCGGCTTCATACAGCTACATGTGACAGCATACGTGACAATGTATTTTACGTTAGACGGCAGTCTAAGTATACTTTGAACTATGTCGGTGTATAAATGACATTTATAGGTCGTCGCGTAATTACGACTTAACAATGATTTGTTAGGACACTTGAGAACAAGTGGCATTAATTTTATGCAAAATTATCTTTGCTCTTTGGAATGTACCTTTCTTTTCTTCAAGAATCATAAGTTCTCTGAGCTTCATATAACGCGCGTTGCAGAAAAGGATATGAATGGTCCGTGAATACATTAATTAAGAGGTTACTGGCGAAGTGGAAAGTAATAGAAAATTTCAGCGAGAGAATAGATGTTTTCGGTTCCACTTCGTTTAATAACGCATAAAAGAGCCGCGACGGTTGAAAGAATTTCGTTTGCGCGACTGTGCAGAGGTTGATGTCACCGAACGGGGCCAACTAGCATTTTAATTATATGATAACGCAACGAAAGCACCGTTTACTTTAACCTGCTGACGCAGATAATATCATAAGGAAATTACGACAGGTGCTTCTATCAATGATTCGCCAAGAAACTGAAAAATAACTTCGACGATTTTGATATATAAAGTAGTCTTCCATCTAAATCAAAATAACCTGTCT
>NW_017259306.1:188917-193974 GCF_001594045.1 Atta colombica | reverse complement strand
CACACACACACACACACACACACACACACACACACACACACACACACACACACACACACACACACACACACACACACACACACACACTCTCTTCTTTGGAGCTATCCTATATCTTACTTCTTTTATCATTGAAACTTTGTCAAGTACAGAATACTTCTTACCGCGTCCGATCTGCTAAAAAACGAGACAGAAGAGTGAACGGTTGGCTTCAATTATCGGATCGATTATTTTTCCGTGAAATAGATTATTTCTAGGAATTAAGCTGCACAAAAGGGCTTTTAAACAATCCTGAAAATTGATACATTCAAAGTTTCCAATTTAAAAATATTAACTCATGAAAAATTATTATTCCATTATCTTTTAATAGCATTAGAAGATATAATAAATATTAGTTGGTGGACATTATCCAAAATTATTGGACGAAATGAAATAAAAAATTTTAAATATTAAATTTTTAATGATATGGACGACTTTAAATAAATTCATTGTTTATAAAAATTTAATAACGAATTTATTTAGAGCTATCATTTAAATAGTATCATTTAAAAGTTTAATATTTAAAATTTTTTTGTTATTTCATTCAATAAGATTATTGATTATGTTCAATAAGATTATTGATTATTAGATTATGTCCACTAACTGGTACATTTATATCATAAAGGAAATCATGTAGAAAAATGGCTCAAAAGATTGCTTGATGAAATAAATTTCAATGTTCATGAAATATTTAACAACATATTAATACATGGAAATAACCTGCAAACCGCGTAGTTTCTTAAAAAAAAAAATATCCGTAGAAATTTTTAAAATATCATAAAAATTATGTTTATATGATTTGATCTTTAACATTAGTGTCATACATTGTTGAAATCGTTTGTAAAGTCTTTGAAATCGAGACAATGCCTATGCATGTATAATAATATGTCTGATACGTAATATGAGCACGAAGGACTCGCAACAAATCGTAAGTCCTTTATTCCATTGTCGATGCAAACGTTACTTTCACCCTCGTCAACGCATTTTGCTAGACTCTTATAGAGATGCCCGCAAGGTGTTTCGCGAAGTGTACGCTTCTAAGCAAGACCTGTTCAGAATTTCGTGCTGAATTCTCTTAAATCCCACTACAATAAGATTCCTCCCAAGCTCCTTGTCGACTTCGTGCCCCGTCTGCTTTCACGCAGACTGAATCTTTACCGGCGTGTACGTGTTTGAAGACGGAAAAAGGGGAGAAAGTTTCACCTCGCTGGGAAATGAGAGGAAAAAACTGTCCATGAGCTAGAAACCAGAAACCACAGGACGGGAAAATCGGACGATCCTCGAAAAATTCCTCGACGTTATTACGCCCTCACATATCGTCCGGGAAGAATAATGGTTACTCCCTGCGATTTTTAGCTTCCGTCGAAATGAAAACTCCGCGTTGGGAGAGTCCGAGAAACGAAAATGCGGCTAGTTCCTGATTCGCGATAATGCCTGCTCTGTTAATAATTGCTGTTGAATTAAATTAAATTAAAGCATTCTTTTCGTGATGAACACAGAATGCGATAAAGACGATGAAAAGGTCTATACACATTAGCAAAAAAAAAATAGAAAAAAATGTTAAAGTATAAAAATAAAAAATTGTAAAAACGGGGACGTAAGCATGGGAAATTTTTATATCGATAAACTTTATAGTGATCTGACCCAATTTTCCATCTGAACTCTATACAAATCTGCATTTCCTCGTTACCGTACATTTGAAGTTTTAATTGGAAACATCATTATACCATTGGCTTTCATCGCCAAATTTTATCTTTAATGTCTGATACAATCTATGTTAGATTTATGAGCGTTTACATAAGATTGAGCATCACGAGAAGAATTTAAAAATGTTCACTTCTTGCATAACGATCCACCAAGTTTTATTTAATATTATAAATGCGACGATCGTAGTTTACTGCTATTAGATACGATAACATGCATGCGGTCGTCCGCGGAGTTTACGATCACTTAGGAGTATCTTGCTCTTAGTGATTTCTATAGAATTCGTATGCGATGCCAAGCGCGCCGGCTCAAATCGAGATAATCGTTGGGTCGTGGAAACTTTGTCTATTGTGCACGCGAACTTCATACGGATACGGGAGGGCCAGGAAACAGTGCTCTGATAATTCTGATAAGGTCGGTGCATGCCCGCGTATTTGCATCGCACCTCCGCGTACCGATACATCTACACGGACGCCGCGACTGCTAAAGGACAAATAGGAACATGCGTGATAGAACAAGTTACCAAGTTAAATGGTTCGTAAACGCTAGTTGGAATTAGTTGTTCTCCAGTTGCTAAATATAATGCCGGCGACACGTACAAGTATCTATCTGTGGGGTATTCATTTGCCTGTTACAATATTCGAAAATGTTCGTACATTGCCGGCATCGCCGTCGGTCGTATCGTTAAGTTACATAACAAGTTTAACGGAAGATACTTGTTGGTGAAGAAGTAGACTAGAATATATGATATACGTTTCCTGTCTTAACAAAAATTTGATTATTATGATTTGATTTCTACAAAATTTTTGTTTATGAAATTCAGACGGATAAGAATAAATCGAATAAGAGAAGGAATCCTATTTTATAAGTGGATCTCTGCTCGATAATTTTATCTGTAAATTTTTAAATATATTTTTCAGTTTTATAAACTACGCGTTGATTCAGTTTGTCGGAACGTAATTATGAACTGAAGTTGAAAATAACATCACAAATTATAAATTGATCGTTAATAATAATGCTAATAAGCGTCTTAAAATGCAAATACTGCAAAGAACTTATTGCGAAAAATATCATCAAGGATTCGAATCTGGTACGCCCTCATTCCTTGCAGTCTTAAATCCAATTCGATTACTGAAGCATAGGGAAATATTTGTCACAATACCAGTAACTAATGGAAAAACGTAATTATCAAAGTATCATTATCAAATTAATGATTAATGTAATTAACTTGTGATATTTTATTTCCAATTTCAATTCATGATTGCCTCCCAAATCTGATGAACTAAATCGACGCGTAGTTATAAAACTGAAAAATTGTGTTTGATATTATCGATCATTAAAATTCGATTGATTTGATTAAAAATAGAATTTCTTCTAATTTTTGTAATATTAGTAGTGTATTTCTGTATCGGGAGAATCTAATTATCAAATCTCCGTCGTCTATAATAATATTTCTTGAAAGATATAAATGCCTCCATGGCAGGAAATTATAGCGTCCAAGGTTAAAGTACAATAACATAATTAATCTCAGTAAGTTTATATATATGCGGAAGAAGTGTTACATATTGTCGAGTGAAGCTGTGAGATTTGTCTGAAGGTGGCTGACATCATCATCGCGACCCAGTTGAGGACCGTCTAGTTACATTATGATGGGTACTTGAAACTTTGCGAGTAAAAAATAATTTTACTCGTGATATTCAAGTCTACCTTCGAGTTCTCTTCGGTGAGAGTTCCCGTTGATTGTCTTTAAGTTATGAAAAAAAAAATGGCTTTCTGAAACTTTTGAACAAAAAGGAACAAAAGCTAAACTAAGCAAAGGATTTCCTAATCGAAATCAGGATCAGAATAAACTTACCTTCTGCTATCGACACTTACTTATTACTAATTTTCTCAACTCTTTATACAACGTTAAATTGTAGGTAACTGTTTCTTATGCAGCAATGCTTTCAACATTTTCAATGCAGAAATCAATATTTAAAAATTGATTATTAGTATTGTAATATAAAATTTATTTATTAATATTTATTTATTTATTAAGTAATTATTTAATTACTTATTTTTATAAAAGAGTTGAAATAAAATTGAAATAAAAAGAAATAATATAATCGTTTTTTTATACATAGAGCTTACATGAAAAGAACTTAAGTATCTAGCTAAAAATCTAATTAGATACAGATTTGAAAAGAATTTTATTTATTGAATTTTAAATAATTATTAAATAAGGGCATTTAGATTGGTTACTAGAACGTCAAAATTTTCTATAACGTTATTGTCATATTTGGAACCTCTATAAAATTATTTTAAAGAAAAAATTATTTTCAGATTTGTATTTAGCTAAGCTTTTAGATACTTTAGCAAAACCGTCCTTCTGAGTAGATGTGAATCATTCTCTCTCTTAATAAATATAAATTTTATATTGAGCACTATCATTGCTCATTTGTTATCGTTTAGTCGTTGGATGTCCTTACCATCAACTGTGCATATGTATAACGAAGTTAGATAGTAGAAGTATCATCTGCATGTACGTAGCACCTGTCCGTGTAGTATGCAAAGTTTGCCGGCATCATTAGCCTGACCCAGGCTGGCTGCGCGGTGCGAGTAGATATATTTAGTATAATAATAGACGCTAAACTTGTTCAGTCATGAGCCAATGCATAGAGTCGATAATACTGCGACCATCTGCCGCCTACTTGATCGAGCATCCCTTTCGCATACTTGACGCAACTTTGGTATGCTTATTGTGCGCTGTACATGGAGCTGCGTATCGATTCGAAACTTCTACGATATATCGCAACAAATAAGATGATAGACGCAACGAGCAATTGGGATTACAATATTTTGTATAGAGCTTATTCTATATGAATGCAACTTATGGGAGTTGAAATAGAAAATGTATTTTAAGGAATCAGGGAAATAGAAATCATCAGCAACAGGAATATTATATTAAGGAAATTCAAGATACTTATACAGAAAAAAGTTTTGCCAAAATATATAAAAATTCAGCTAGATAACATATATCTGGAAATAACTTCGGATCATCAAAATAATGTAATGATCATCAAAATAATGTAAAATGCTTAAACTGGAATGCCAAAACAGCACTCGTCTTTATCGTCAAATTTGAATCTCTTATATAATTTTTTTTTTATTTTCAAATCTCTGTCCAGCTAAATTTTTAGATATAATTTTAGATAACATAATTATTAAATACATCAGCAAATCATTTTTTCCGTGTAATGGAAAAATCCAACGGTGGAGAATAATATTATTTTTTTTTATTAATTTTTGTCATTTGCTCCTTTAATCCATATCAGCTT
>NW_017259306.1:168165-188817 GCF_001594045.1 Atta colombica | reverse complement strand
TCTCTCTCTCTCTCTCTCTCTCTCTCTCTCTCTCTCTCTCTCTCTCTCTCTCTCTCTCTCTAAATATATCTCGTTAGAGAAATATAAACTCTCATTTTTCAGACATGACAATAAATACTACTTTTTTTTAAAGAATAAATAATGACAACCAAATAGATACTACCTTTTTTTAATTAATAATAAATATTTTTTTATCATTGATTATCATTTAAAAATATATTCTAATTGTTTTATTCAGAAAATTAATATCTAGTTTGAATTTATCATTAAAAGTTATCACATATTACTTTCATTCAACTAACAAGTAATTTTTTACTTAAGTTCATACCACAGCACCTAGAAAACTGATTAAAATTTAACGAGTTATCTTATAGCTATTCCGTTGACTAGTAGTTTTAGTGAAATTTATGTATGCTAAAAAGAAATTTATACACAAGATGTTGCTGCTATATACTTTACTTAATATCATACAGTGACTCACGAAATTGCCTCAAAATTTCAAAAGATTGTTTAGAAACTTGTTAATTCAGAAATATATTTTTTGTGCATTTCCTGGATATATATAAGCTATAAATATCATTTTATATCTATTTATTCTTCTCCTTATTCTGTTAAACTTTTGTTGAATTTTTAAGTTGGATTAATTTCGCGAATAATATGTGCGAATAATATGCACGCATGAAATTATAATATTTATTTAAAACATATTGCGTTCTACATTATACATAAAGTTAAACTTAAATCAATATTTAGCGTACGTTTTCATAAAATTATTAAAATAAATCTCATTTCAATATCCTTAATTCAAATTTCGATTGCTATGTAATGTTAACAATAATGGAAACATTAAAAATTGTGCGATAAAGCAGCATTTATTTATTAATTTTCATAGAGCAAGAATTGTTTCTAAATTTCTTAAAAAATGTACCTCTGAAAATTGATGCAAAACCATGAAACATACTGGATACTTTTATGAGAATTGTGTAGTTACGTTTGGAACTATAGGATAACTCATACAACCGGATGGTGCAGGAACGTAACAAGTACATTGCAAAGTACGAAGTGCACAGGTGCACAGGTCCTTGAGGGAAATACTGTTCGAGGATGTTCCTCAGGATAACATCCGTCAGTTACAACTTATGATTAGAGCCTCGCCGCGCATTTAGTCAAATAAGAGATGCGCGTATTTTTATAGTTGTCGACAAACGTTGAGAGGCACGGCGCCGCGATGGTATACGTGAAATTAATAATGACGAAAGAGCGAAGGGACATTCTTAACTAAGGCGTGGGCGCATATATCACGATGCCCCATTATGCTTATGAATATAAATGCACCCTCGGGGTGGCCACAATAAATGCTGGTCGCCGTACCGCTGGATCTCTGAATTCTACTCTACTGCACGTACACGTGGTAGCCGCGGAATAACGAAAATAAAAACGACTCCCGTCTCTGCTGCCTCTTTTTCTTTTGCATCCCAGACTCTGGACAAATGCTGAGCGTGAGGGCGAGCATAAAAGAATAATTAAAATAAAGTAGGCTGCGCGTAACTTGAAATTATACACGAGTACTATAATGATAACAACAAAATGGTTAATAAGAACCACCGCCCTTGGGTATGCGCAATTTTTTTATAGGCTGAATAAGACGGTCTCAAAAATTGTTTTTTTTTTAATCATAGGAGGAAATTCTACACGTATTTTGTTGCGTATTTATAGAATACGAGATGCTGTTCTATATTTTCTGTTGTTGTAACCTTGGATGTCAGAGCACAGATTGTGGATTCGCCGAGGACAGATTGGGTAGAATAAATCACTTTTGGATAAAATAAACCACGTTTTCACTAACACACTTATTTAATGAATTCTTTTTACAATTTCACTTTACCGTTTTTAATATTTTCGTATTTTAACAAAGTTCTAAAGGTATACTTTACAATCCTGTTATTTATTGTTTAATCACTTTTTAGAATGTTACTCAACGTTTCACGGTCTTAGTCGTAACACGTATTATATCTTATAAGTGATGTGAGATAAAACAACTCTGTCTATACACAACGGGGTACGCTAAAATAACGCTCGATCTGCTGACCAGACTTGAATTTGATTAGCTATTCGAGCTAGTTTCAATCATTGCCTCTTTTAAATCAGTGCTGATGGGTCGCATTCGGATTTCTAAATTAGCGAGCAATCGTTTCTGTCTTTCGCAATTTGCGGACTGTTTCGCATTCTTTTGCTCGCCGCTTTCACAATATTGCATTTTTGCAACTTTTCGGAAGCTTCTTCTTGAGTCATTGATCTGCAAGTCATTTATCCTGCAGTTTCTAAGTATATTTTACTAATTATACGTTTGATTTAATTTTACCATTAGTTATAGCTACCGCTAATACTGTGTTGAAATTAAAAAAAGTTTGTCAAATCATGAACATTCAAAATAAAATTCATTTTTTTTCTTAAATTAAATGAACCTAAATTTAAGTTTTGTCTATAAGAATAAAATTATATATTTTTTATTATAATGTATTAAATATAAATTATTAATGCAAACACATTTCTCAGAAAGGAAAATTTAATATTAAATTAAATTAAAATACTTAAATAATATTTTTAAGTAAAGAAGAAAGAAATGTAAATGAAATAATAAAAAGTAGTTAACTACATTTATCGAGTTACGATAGCTTGTAAGAACAAGACCGCAATGTTATTCGCATTAAGCATCGAAAATACCGACGTTTCTTAGTCATTAAGACCATTGCAAAAATCTTCGGTTACGAGCCTTGTCAGTTTCTTCTTTAGCGATTAACTTGTAGGGGTTGCAGTTTCCACAGCTCCTTTTGGTTTCTTTTTCTTCGACCAGCACTCTTTTATCCGCCGCATACCTTCTCTTTGGATCGCTTCCAACCGTTTGGATTTTCCCTCACCTTCGCAATCGGAGCAGCCGATATCCTATCTCAGTCATTCTCCCTTTTTCCTTCCACCTATTCCGAGATGGCCCGTTCTTTTATACGTTTTATCGCGTTTGTCCTTCATCGCCATTTATCTCCGATGTATCATCAATTGTTGTTAAACAACACATGTACACATATATATTACCATGCTTTGAATTATCATATTAAAACAAATCATACTCAATACAATTGCATATATATATACGACTTCAATTTAGCTTTCTTTTTATTTTTTTTATCAACATTAATATACCGACTGTTATTTTTTTATGTATTACCATTTTCACTTGAATTTCAATAAAACTTCAATATTGATTTAACGTTGAATATTGAATAAATAAAAAAAATGTTTGCTGGGTAAGGGACCATGGCTCTGAACAATTTTTACATGCTGAGATGTGTTTTCTAAAATAAAAAAAAGTTATTGTAATTTTATCAATAATAATAATATGAGATATTGAAGAACAAATAGAAAGCTAAAAGAATTATCATTTTTTTATCATTAATATTAACGTAAGGTGACGAAGAAATATATTATGTTTTCGTTGCTATTTTTCCTACTCAATCGTTTATTCTGCGTTATTAAAAGCGACTTTGTTAACGTAGTAATCAAATTTAGATCTGTGTGTAACTCGACCGCCACATATGTTTTTATTGGTAATCCTTTTTGTCTCTACCGTGCTAATAAAAACGGATCTATCCAGCAGGCGTTCAGTATGTCCCGCAAGCTGACACTTTTGTGGTATTATTGTGCTTTGTGGAAGACCACGCATAATGGTCAACGAGATTACCCATCATATTATGGCTGCTCGATCTTCATAAAGAGAAATATAGTATGTTATTTGTTGATGTTAAATAATAACAATCCATAAATAACAACGATGAGGAAATAGGTGTTCATATATAATGTAACATTTTTTCAAATCAGTACTAAACAAGGTTTTATTATCGTATTTTTAAACAAGGTTTTATTATCGTTTATGTACGCAAAATTCTTTACATAAATATGACTTGCTTAAGATTTTATGATATTATTTTTGAGCATTTCTAAACAATTATTTTATGTGTCTGCTATAATTATAACTTTACTGAATAAATTTTAATTAATATTTTGTTGTTTTACAAATAGATGTTTTACAAATATTTGTAAAGTTTCTTATAATAAAAAAGGATATATTTTTTTAAAAATTCCATCATCCTTCAATTTTTTAAAATTTCACTTTGAATTTATTATGCAATAACGTAAATTCATATATGGTGAAATTTTTTTCTAAACATTTATATATGTGTGTTGTGTGTGCGTGTGCGTGTGCGTGTGCGTGTGCGTGTGCGTGTGTGTGTGTGTGTGTGTGTGTGTGTGTGTGTATATTGGAACACTTCAAAAATACTAAGAAAGTAGTCTTTTCTTAAGATGAATTATATATATATAAATTCTGAAATATTATAAGTTCTTATTCTACATTTCTGAAGAAATACATTAAAATTTTTCGGATTTGATAAAATTTTATCAGATATTATATAATATCTGAATAAGAAATCTTAGAAATCTTAAAATATTTAATAATTCATATATATAAAGAATTTTAGAAAAGTGTAGACTTTTTCTGCACTTCTGAAAAATGTTTCAATTTGTATAAAAGAATCTGAACAATTTTCTAAAAAGTTGTTAAATTAATGAGAAATTCTAAAAAATTCTGAGAAAAATTTATATATAGTTATAACAAATTTCAATATTTTTTACATTTTATACGAAAATAAATTAAATAATAATATGAAGCTCTTTTTATTATTTATATATAATTTTAAGTGATATTAAAAGAATACAATTTATTAAGAGAAAACATTTAATATAAAAAAATTACACTAATTTGTAAAGTTTCTGTTTCTCAAGATCTGAATAGTGATTCTTATACATTTTACTCCATAGTACAGTAAAAGAAAAGTATTATAAATTATTTATAAATTTTTTTAAAAATAAAGTCCCTGATTTTTCAAAATCTGTAATTGATAGAACTTTTTTCATCTTATATTCTTTTTCAACAGTTAAAAAGATACATAAAAATCATCATTCAGGTGTGTTGTGAAACAGAAACTTTTTAAATCAGTGTTATCTTTCTCTTATTTCTTCTCTAATGATAACGATTATTATTTTTATACTTTATAGTTTGCAGCCAGTTCAGTAGAGGTGTATCTTCGATGTTGGGCGCTGTGAGTCCAGACTCGTTTGATACGCTACATTCATACAGCAACACCTTCCAAATGCCATTTGTGACACCCTGGTTCCCTGAAAAGGTAAATAAGCCATATTTATTTCTTTCAGATTTATGGCATTAAAAGCAACTCAACTTTATCATTTTACTCATCTTATTTTTTAATCTTTATATATTTCTTTAGAATTATATCAAAATGATAACAATTATGTCTTATAAAATATATTTAAATTTGTGTGTCATTGTTTTGGGTTTTTCAACAAAACAATGAAATCATCAATTTCAAGAATTCATGAGACATCATTTGTTTCGTTCGAAACAGAATATTGCAATTGGTCATAGCCAATACTTTTTCTCAAAGCAGGACAATGAAATGAAACCTTATTTAAATCTAATTTATATTCATGGAACCTGTTTTTCCGTGTGTCTTTTCTTTTATAATCTTATATTTTATACTCCGCATATCTTTCCTTCGATTCCCTGAAGCAGAACGTACAAGGAAATCTAAAAGAAATATTTCACAAACCGGTTCTACTTAAAAAACAAAGTTATATATAAAATTTAGATTTCATTTCGTATATCTGATACTTTATTGAAGTATATAAACGTAACATAAACGTATTTCATAGTCATATTACCTAATAATTCCCATTAAATTTCAAGTCTTGTTAAATTTAAATTACATCGAACAGTATATACATGCATAAAGGCTAAAATATTGCCATTCAAGTTGAAGTGTCTATGGCAAAAACAACGCATATTCGATGCATAAATTTTCCATCGTGCTTATCAATTCAACGTGAAAAAAAGAAAAAATACGTGCATGCACGCATTTGATAATAATTGTCATGTACAGAATCAATAGTTTCGTTTCGCGCTGCAACTGATAATTAGCGACGCTACGAGATGCATGATGATGGATTTGGTCGATACAATCATCCATACAAATACGTAAATGTGTATGCGATACATACGGTATACATATTACAATTTGAATTTCGAAATGAATTGGCTCACCGAAAATTTATTCGCCAGCTCGAATTGTGGAGCTGCATTTATCGCACCGTTGTAAACTGATATCGTACTATGCTGTAGGATGAACGTCGGATTCGTGAGTATTTCGGCGGTTGTGTGCGTATTTTTCCCACGATATATTTCCGTGCAGCATAAGTATATATATATGTACGCGTAACGAACGTCGATGTCGTTTAAATGGTAATCGCGCGGTAATGCTGATTCGACGCCTCGGCTTTCTACTCCTTTTTTTTTTGGGCCAATTACGGTTTGCCAGGAACGGCCATTTATATAGAGAAAATCCTTTTTCAATTTCCATGAGATCCTTGCCTGCACTGCCTTTTGCATCGCTGCTTCACTCTCAAGAAAAAGAGACGTTATTGGCATTGGAAATTCAATACGGATATAATCATTCTAGCTAGACGATAATTATTTTTTTAAATCTCATACACGGTATTTACTTCCTTTCATCATCATCTGAAGGTTCAATAAAGAAAGTATTATTTTATTTTAAAAAGATATTTTTAAATTACTCTCTTGTTCAATCTGCCTTGGAAAATCTCGCAATTCATTTCTAAAGCGCGTAAATGTTTTACGAGAAAAAGCCGAGTCGAGACTCGACAACTGAAATTAGTATCAAAAGGCATATATTTCGGTAATAAATCACTACGCGCAAGCACCAGTTGCACATTCGCAGGAATTAAGTTTCAAAGAGAATTCACGAGTGGTAGGAGCTCGATTGCACCGACTCAGATTAAAGTTTCGACGAAGCATCCTTTCCCTCCTAAGTAGAATTAATTTCGGCAGCGCGTTAAGTGGATGACGTACGGCTGCCTGTTCAAAATTTCACGACGAGCACGATCGTAGGATGCCGAAAATGCACGGGATTATTGTGTATCTAGGTCCTGACACCATCCTCGGGTCTCCTGGACTTCGCCATAAGTATGCGACCGGATTACCATCGTGCTATCATCGATACGGTGCGATACTATGGTTGGAAGAAAATCATCTACCTCTACGACTCCCACGATGGTAAGTCCTTTTACCCTGCCGCTTTCTCATGCATTTCTCATTTTACAGCGCGTAGCTGCGGGCTACGGCGCATACCGCTCGCTGTAGCTCGCGCCTTTTCGCCTCCACCCTTACGATATCTCTCTTTTTATTATATCTGCCAAGTAGGCTCGGTCTCTCGTGGCCAACTTTGCCGATATCGTAGACATGGGATATCGAGTGGATTCCCCGACTTCTGCGCGGAATAAAAACATACGCGTATGGATAATCTCCTGACACCGCGATCATATTTTTATATGTTTATGTAACAAAATATAATATAAATGACATAAGGCAAATGCTATTAAAATTATATTATATTCGTAAACAATCCGTGCAATTTACAAGCTCTGTATGGAAAGGAAAAATTTTCGTAATGTCCAGTTTAGACACGATCTAAAATTCACTTTTATATTTGAAAATAGAATTCTGAATTCTGTTTGATATGTATATTTTGATATACGTGTGTGTATTTTAGTATATATTTTGTATGTGCATGTTATTTTGATTCTTCATAAATATTTGTTGTGCTACACGGTACATAAAATCATAAAATTCTATCTCAAATTCTGAAATAATAGTTTGCCTAAAATAGACTCTAAAACGATACGTGAATTAAAATCCCTGCATCAAAATCATGCGAGCGGAATAATGTATGATTATGAAATATGGTCATGCTTAACGCCTCCTCGCGGCGTGTTGCTGCTTGAAAGTGAATTGCATCACGAAAATATAATTTCTAATTAACTACTTATATTACTTGAATTTTCTCTACGTTTTGTTTTCTCGTCATTAAAATTGTATGATTTACAACCGGATGAAATCACACGTGTATCTGCAATCGTGTGCGTATTTTATGTTTCAATATGTTTGATACTCGGGGTTTTAAATATGAAATTGAAGAGAAAACAAAACATGAATTTCTGCATATTACTGTTTCAGGTATACCAATTTTATTTGGTCTTTATATAATATCAGTAATCGAATGCAAAATGTTGATTTACATTCAACACATATTGGAAGGAAAAATAATTAAGCGTAATGTTTCGAAAGATAAATTACACGTAATTTTGAGAAAGGTTTCTGATTTTTATTTTTCTCTAATTTATTATACATGCAAAATATTCCATCAAAATACAATTATTATTATATAGTTCATTATATATTGCCTTATATAAATTATTATTTCAACAATTTGCTATTTAAAAAAAACATATTTTAAAAGTACAATTTATCAAGTACTACTTCAAAGCAGCTGATTTTTAAGAACTTTCTACATTGTCGGCATTGCCGAAATTGAATCAAATTCCCGAATATGTTTCGCTTTCGTAATTCGAAACGGTGACAGGAATGGTAACTAACACAAATTGTAACAAGAATCTCTTCCCCGATCTGTTCGTACGAAATCTCATGTCAATCTTGATGCTGGAAGCAAAGCGACAGCGGTTTAATTACTTAATTAATGGAACATGGAGTAACTTTGACTGAACGAAACGATTAATCACCACGGATCGCGCTAGAGAGTTTTGTATCTCGCTGACTTCCGGCCGTTATAACTTGGTCACGTGCCTCGAGCATGAGAAAGCCATTTGGAATTCCTCGAGCCGACCAATTGCTCTTCTTCGACAAACTCCGATAAGAACGAGCTTGAGGTAGTCTAGTATCGCGGAAACGGAGGGAGTTTAATTACCGAATGCAAATGCAAATATACTTTAGGGACTATCGTGCTGTCTCCGTGCGTTGAACGACCTCTTTCCTTCCTACCTCCTGCCTCACCTCATCTCGCCTGTTCCCGTTGTCGCTATCTGACGTAGTTTAACCATACCGTTTCCCGATTAAAGCAGGTATGAGGAAAGCAGCAAGACGATGAGTATTCGGAAAATCATTTGGATTTCATGGCAAATTTTTTATTACTTATCTCAGTCTTTCTTACGTTGATACCTCTCGGGTATAATACCTCGCATACCTGAATTTATAATAAAACATAATTTGCATAAAATATCGTATTTGCATAAAATATCGATAATCATGGAATGTAATAAAAAATATTTAGCTTCATATAGTGATTCTTTAATGGCATATATCGGATATTTTCTTCGTGAACGATATACGTGATGAAATATAAGATGTTGAAATGATAGATTTTTATTACATTTGGTAAACATATCTCTGTATTAGATCAGATTATTATTTATTTTTTGTATAAAATATACTTATATTAATAAGAGGATTTTTAATATAATTAATGTTAATTTTGATAAATTTAAATTTATTAATGTAAATAAATAATTATTCTTTCATTTTTAATAATGCAAATAACGATTAACAAAAATTAAATTTTTCCATATTATTGAGTTACAATAATTACAATCTACGATAGCGAATTATTAATTATATATTCGCATCTAAATATTTTTATGAATTTATATAAAAAAAAAATGGGGTTTTGTTTTGAAACAGTTATTTACAAATTTGACTATATAAATACAGATCCGAAAACAATTTTATTAAAGTATAAATTAGATTTTGAGCTTTGTTACAAAAAGATTATTTAAATAGTGCAATAGCGTTTTATATGCATAAAGACACGTCATATAATTCATATCACATCATGCGATTGAAATGTACAAGAATAATATGCGGTTTATTACGACATATAATGGATTCGACCTTTCGATAAACTTCAGCTCACTGTCTCTCCATGTTCTTGCTCTTTTACTCTTTTATTTAGCCAATAAATAAATTACCTCATAGTTTATCTAAAGAAATGAAATAATCGGTCCATAGAGAGACAAATTATCAAGTTGATAAACACATACATAACAATACGACATGCTTAGAAAAATTGTGCATTGCTTTCAATATTCTTAACGTATGCGCTAAGGATATCACACGGCAATGACGCCTTTAAATCTGCGATGTCGTTCGCCGCGCAGAACATCACCAGTGCAATTTCAAAGTTAAGACACGTCAGATGTTTCCTCGATTGCGCCAGTAAAATGAATCGCCGTCGGTCAGGTCGACCGTTTGCATTGAAGTAGAACCGATTGCGCGAATAATCGAGAGAAAGTTTGGCGAATTACGTTCCATTAGATTTTCCTGTTTGCAGTATAAATGTTAAATCAGACTTCTAAAATCCTAAGTTTTTAGAATCAACCGTATTAACTGGCATTTGAACACGAGTAATACTTTCTACTGACATTTAAAATAACTCCCACAATTATTTCTGGAATTTTAAAAGCAGGAAACATACACATTCGGTGATATATATATATATATATATTTGAAACGCTTGACATTTCAATGTTATTCACATTAAATATGAAATTAACCCGTAATCACGACGTTGTTCAAGGATAGAAATGACTTTTTCCCGAACAAGGCTTACGTTTTTATCTCCCGAGATTGAAATTCAATGTGAATAATTTTTTACCTTTAAGAAATAATTTTTTAATTCCATTCACGTTTGTCCTTCTCTAAGATTTCCTAGATTTAACAGCGAAAATAACCGAGTAACATAATGATTAGAATAAAACTGTGCAATTTGCATTACTCATTTGGTATTCGCTCAGATAAGGTATTGAATAAACATGACATAGACATAGAATAAACGTGTATAGATTGCGTTCTCGCTTTCAATTAGCAAATGTTTGCACGTGGAAGTGGAAACACACATGTTATTGCGTTTATTCTGAAATTAAACCTAACACAGTCAATAACAACGAATTAATAGCGAGCATATCAGTTTTCCCAAGCATTCCTACCATTTGACACCCGCACCATTACGTCCGTTTGTTAAAAAGTGAAAAAAATCACGAACCATCAAATAGACCAATTTTCGAAATAGACACGATGTGTGACATGCACGTTCCGCACATATAGCATCAAAAGGCGGTTAACTGATAGAACAGAAGAACAATATGAAAAACTGCGGAAAAAGCCTTGCGCGCGCCAGAAATAGCGCGGGAAAGTAATTAGCGGTTAGCAGGCCACGTTGTCGTTCTTCGTCCAGAACGGGAGGGGATTCGATTAAAATCGTAGTGACGTGCCTGCGTATCAGAGTCAGGCTCAGTTTCCTTTCCGGCGTCTTTCAGAATGACAACGGCGTCGTTGTCGCCGACGCGCGTCGAGATCTCGGCATCTCATTCTCGACTATCGTGGTAGTGACAGGTGCTCTATCAAGGTGAACTCTCGATATAATTATTTCTGCGAGTACACTTTCGCTGCGTGCTTCGTATTTGGAGGCAATTAGACGATATCTGATGCCTGTCATGAAATATCATTTAAAATCATAATTAAAAGAACTTCCCGAAAGTTTCTATCATTAGTGTCATTATGAAATAATTATTGACGTAAAACAAACCAAGAATAACTCCAGTTTAGAAAAAGAAAAATTTCTCTGACACGGAAATTCATTTTAATTTCAGAATTTCATCTTTGAAAGACATATACATATGTACACATACATGTGTTAATTTAAATGTGTCTATTAGAAAAATTAAACTATCATAAATACTAATCGCCAGACAATAAGGCTTAAGAAAATCTGCTTCGCAAAATTAGATTAGTATAAGAGAATTAATATTAGCGCTTCAGACACGGAAGTAAACAGGTAATAATAATCAATATTTATGCCATTGTAATCCCTTATCTAAACCACATTTGAAAAATATGATTCATACCATTAACCGTTCAATATCCGTTCAATATCCATCAAATGGCATGATAAAGTAATTCCCGATTGCATTTAACTACCTTCCATGATTAAGTAACAGCTCGCTCGCTGATCAAGGCGAATTAAATCCTCCGCGTGATAATGGCATGTCATTGTTAAATCAGGTGTAACGACGTGATTGAGATAAAATATGCGTGTTCGCATAATGACTCTTATGTATATATCTGTCAATTAATCGGGTCGATGTTCGAGTTTCATGTTAGCGAATACCCGTAACACGTATGCGCAAAATGATTTATTATATTCGCTATGAGTAATGAAACATCGCGGTAGAGCAATAGCTTAATTAGCTACACAATGAAAAGCATCCGTGATTACTTTATATTATTAATTTAAAGGAAATATGATAATTCGATCATATCGATCGCTATTTATTTTCTAAGAGACTAATTATTTCATAAATCTTTCAAATTTTTTGTTAATGAGAATGCAGAAGAATGCTCTCTATCATTTACTTTTCAATTCTGATTTTAACATAAAATGAAATCTACACAGAACTGAATTAAAATCATATATATGAAATTAATTCTAAATAACTATGCCTTTATAAATAGCTTATAAATTAATAAACTTTTAATAAACTTTGCTTACTGAATCGATTATTGTTTATGTATTAATAAAAAATAATACATGTTTAAAAAATAATTATGTATTATAACTCAAAGTCTAGTGAGTCTCTCGATTCGGGAGGCTGCGATTAACCATTCATCGACTACGCAATTAAGATGAAATATCATGCATCTCCGGTCGTGACGACCTTGGGGTAGTAACCGTGGGCCTTTCTTCTTGCTCTTCAGTGATGATAAGTGGAGTTGGACGACGGGAAATGTCTCGGTATAAACCGATACAACGTCTCGGCCGTGTTCCGATCGTTTCGGTAACCTGTTTGAGTAATACAAAAGGACGTAAACTAACTGGTTTTTGAGAATTTGACCGGTTTTAACGAAGGTTTCTGTACAATCTGCACCAAGTTCCAGAACCGAACTAGAGACTCAAAAGAAATTCTAGATATCATTTAGTTGTTAAGAAAATTAAATGCATGTTCTTTAGCGTTTAGCCTGTCCGAATAAACAGACCATTTCTATATTTTCTACTCTTACGAAAGATTATTGATTCGCTCTAAACTCGAATATCATAGCCGAATATCATCACAAGAAGAAAAAGGGAACTGAATATTACATGTAATTATTGCAGTTACGATCCGTGTTATTAAAGCAATAAATCTTCGTAATTATCGTTGCTATGTGCCAGTTGCATATTGCGCAATGTTGTACGTTAAACGTATTACCGTTTTCTCTAATCATTACGAAATGAAGAGAGAAATGAAATATTTTATAAAACACAATGTCTTACGATTGAAGAAAACATAATTTTTTAATTGTAACAAGCACTATTATTAAATCGTACGTCTACTTTGACGGCACAACATTTTTTTCTAATATGCCGAAAAGAATAATTCAATTTTTTTACATAACTAAAAACTTACTAAAATTCATATTTTCGTTTTGAAATATATACACAGAAAGACAATGCTTGAAATGACTATTATGAAAATGACGATACCTGGACAATAATTAGACTATAATGATTAAAAGGAATATAATATAAGACAGTGCGAATGAACAGTTTATTTTCACACTTTCAGTGCGAAAGTATTCGCTGTTGAACTTTAAGTGTGTCTATATAGCTGTATGATAAAGTTACAATCTTTTTACAACTTAAAATTGTAAGAAATTATCTATTTTTTTTTTAAATTATTGATTCATTTATTTAATAAAAGAAAATGTTTACCATCCCATATCAAATAGAACAGGATAATGTAAAAACTAAACTTACACACATACCCTAAATGGTTTGTGTTATATTTTGATTATGTACACCAACAAATAATCACTTTGGTGATTATTCCTATATTCATGTAAAAGTATTAAATCTTATTTATAAATATAGATATACGATCTGTCTAAAAATTTCTAGACTGATTTTTTTCTGAACGTACAAGTAACGCCATTTTTTCAACAACAGCACCTTTTAATATCAACATTTGACTTGCGTGCATTTTTTTTACAATGCTACAAGCAATATTTCGAAAATCGGTTTCAAATTTTTTTTCTCTTGTAAAAATTTTCGTAACGGAGCAGCGTGCTATTATCAAATTTTATTTCAAAATTTAAATCTGGGAGTTAGCTAATTCGAGAGAGAGAGAGAGAGAGAGAGAGAGAGAGAGAGAGAGTTCACATTTAGAAACAAATTTTCAACATTCAAATTTGAAAAAAATGCGTGCATACAATTTTGATCTTAAGCGAAACAAAACTATTCAAAAATGAGGGCAACAAAATTAAGACATTGATTGCTTTTTTTGACGTAGATGTCTTTGATTTTCGAAATAAATTAATAATAATTAACTATGTGTTGACCAGAGCTAATAATAATCACTAATTAATTTTGAAAGAAGATATATTTTTCTTTTTCACAACTAACAGTTGAGCTAATCATTCTTAACGAATGATTCGTTGATGCACTCACTTAGATGGATATTCCATTTTGGACAGTGAATTGTCAAAATGTATATGAATTCCATAGCAATAAATTCATGTTAAGGAACGCACTCGGTTCGGCCTCCGTCTCTTAATAGGTGTATTGTATGGCCGGCCATAAACTGTCGCTTTGGGAGGCATCGCATCGCGTGCCACAAAGCAAGAGCAAGTGCTCTCCGACCGCGGCGGTCAGCGGTCATGCGTGCAGACGTAGCCGTTTACACGTGTGACTGTATCGCACCCTCAGTCCGGAGATATGTGGCGCGGAATCTAGTTAGTACCCTTGTTGGCTTTATCTCCGTTATCTCCGTTTGGCTCGGAGATCGGCCGTATCGTCAGATTAGAAGGACTAGCTGCGATCACGATAATTAGCAAAGATGGAATTTTGTATTTTCAATCTCCTGCATCTTATCGTGTCATTTTCAAGCATTCAAGCTTAAATTGGAGAACACAAGGTGGATCAAGTACATATTTTATTTATCTATCTGATAACATGTTCTTATGTTAATTCATTTAAGCAAATCTCAAGAGAGAGAAAATCTCTAAATAAAATCTGTAAGTCATTTGCGATATTGATTGCAACAATAATATGTATTTACATAACAATTATTTATAATTGGAAATCAAAAGAACAAGTGAGAAAAGTATTCGTTTGCAAATATAGGATCACAATCATATACGCGTACTGTTTTCATAGCAACTGTTTTTTGTTTTGTTTAATCCGTAGAACAATCCGATAGAAACAATAATTATAAGCAAGAGGAACATCAATTTTGAACACAATGGACCGCGGTATATTGCGACAAACATTGATTGGTTTCATATGTAAGTATTCAGATGAGATTGCAATGAGATGTCTGGATCTAATCTTTCGCGAATGATCTATGGAAAACTCACGAGTGATCACTTCTCAGGCAGTATTTTGATCATCGATTGCGGGCTCCATGAAGGATGGAGCACACCAACCATACCGAAGTTCAATGACGGAGATCCATTAAAGGTGACAACCAATGAGATCGCTTGGATTGTTAACCTCATGTATATAGGAGTTGGCATCGGCTCGTTGGTACCTTTCATATTGATGGACAACATCGGACGTAAGGGAACTTTACTAGTCACTACGATACCGAAGATCACCTCGTGGATCTTCATTGGGCTGTCTACATCTGTACCATTCATATACGTTGGACGGATACTCGCGGGCATCGGATGTGGCATAACGTACGCTGTAATGCCGATGTATCTCGGCGAAATTAGCAGCAAGCGGACCAGAGGTCCTTTAGGTGCGATATTAACTATTTTGAATGCGTCAATGTACATAGTCTAATTTTTATTGCCATTTTGACATATTTATCGTTTTAAATACAAATGTTAAATATTTATTCGTTAATATTACATGTATTAATTGCAAATGATGTTTAATGGCATCTTTGTATTTTTTTAAAAAGATTTACAAATCTGATGTTTTTTAAACTTAATAGATACGATTACAGTTAATGTTAACGATCATATATTTTGTAATTGTTGTGCACACTGCACTTGGATAATATTGTTCGCGAATAATTAGTATTTTTAAAAGACATCGCTGAATGAGACAAGACCTTCAGGTACTTTAATGGCCGTTCTCCTCAACATCGGGATGCTGCTCATCTACGCAATCGGCCTGTGGATCAGTCGATTCACGATGGCAATGATAAGCATGTGTGCCCCAGTGCTATTTCTATTGACTTTCATATGGTTACCCGAGAGCTCGGTGTTCCTCACGCGGAAAAATAGACTTGGACCCGCAGAGAAAACTCTTAAGTGGGCCTTGGGTAAAGAGAATGTAGACGAGGAACTCGAGGAGATCAAAAGAATCGTGGAGTCCGAGGACAAATGTAGCAAGTTGACTCTTAAGGAGATGTTCAAAGAGATTTTCACCAAAGCACAGAACAGAAGAGCTTTTCGAATCGCTCTGATATTATTGAGCGGGCTGACATTGACCGGTGCGGCGCCGATACTCGCGTTCCAGTCGTATATATACGAAGAGGCCGGTTTCAAGATCTCGACCAACACCAGTATCATCTTAACGGGTGTCGCCATCGTCTTAGCTGGTAGCACTTGTGTATCGATAGTGCGTCTCACAGGCAAGAGGTTACTGCTGCTGATTGCCGCGCCGATTTGCGTGGTATCGCTAGCGACGATAGCCACTTTCTTCGAATTGCAATCCATCGGATATGATGTCTCTCAATTCAAGTGGGTGCCCACGGTCTTCGTGGTGATTTACGTGCTTGGCTTTGGATTCGGCCTTAATCCGATACCACTAGCGTATATCGGCGAAATCTTCGGTGTCGAGGTCAAAGTACCCGCTGCGGTGCTCAATGCTCTCTACTACGCTATAAGCACCACCGCTATTGTGAAATTTTATCAGGTACGTTAACGTCTGTGTAAGAATCGATTTTGTTTTCGCGGACGACAGCGGTAAGCGGGTTATCAACAGCAACGATCAGTTAAGAAGTTCAACAAAAAAGAATTCTTTGCTTCGTAGTATTATACTATAGTATTATACATCACGGAACAGCATCGATTAATAGTCTTGGTGGTCAAAAAGGAGTTTTTACTTTTATAATAATATTAAAAAATACATTACGATATTTATATATAAATATGCAAATTACATGAATTTAATAAACAATCAATATTTTATCGCTTAATAAGACCTGCATAAGAAATATTTTTTTCTAAAATTAGATTTTACTTTTTCTTTATGAATCCTGTTTGGGATCATTCTCTTTTATTTTATAAACTGCTCGCCAAATTTTTGTGCAATTTGGTCTATAAATAATTTGATAATGCTTTATTCAAATCTGAGGTCAAAAATAAGAAATTCAAAATAGTAGATTCAATATGGCGGACAGAATTTTAAAAAATAATTTGATTATCATAAAACTCGATTTTTAAGGAGTTTTTAATTACAAAGTGACATCAAGTTTCGCCTTATTTGAAGCTCATCAGTGCTATGTAAACAATTAGTGCTGATTTCGAAATTGACTTTTGAACTGTGATTATGAACCCTATGACACTAGATCTTTCTTCATGGAAGTTATTGTCCTTTTGAAATTCGATATTTGTAGATTACATTCAAACTCAGAGATAACCTCCTAAACAGAGTTTTCACAATAATCAGTTTATCTTTTTGAAGTTTAAATTTTAAAATTCTGAGACTAGACTCGAATTCAGTGATCCCGGAAATCTTTAGAAAGTAAAATCTTCTGTAAATTATTTTATTAGGAAGTTCCAGTTCTCAAAAGATTAATAATACCGGTTATTCAGTTTTTTTTATCTCAAACATATACTTGAACGTATCATTTTGATAAACAAAATTGCTCCGATTACTTTTAAAATACAATGTGAAATAATTTTTTAAACTTATATAACTTTTCTTCTATTATTTAATATCGTAGCGAAATAATGTAATAGTAGGAACTATTTGTACTGTGTTTATAGGTCATGCAAGAGTTATATGGCATATTCGCACCATTATGGACGTTTACTGCGATAACATTTCTTGTATGGGTATTAATTTACCTATTTGTGCCCGAGACCGAAGGCAAAACCTTGGAAGAGATACAATTGGAATTGCGGGGTAAAGAGTGATGTGTATCGACAAACTATGTAAAAAGAAAACATAAACAGGTGTGGCATTATATGAATCCAAAGATCGTTAAATCCATGTTTACAACGAATGTTTAATACGAAATACTTGATTAATAATTACTTAATTAATAATTAATTAATTTTCTCAATATTGACACATTCAAAGTCGATTATAAAAAGATTATAAAAAAATTAAGAAAATAATATTTCTGTTAAATTGTGATAATAGTTCGGCTTATATTCTTAAAATATATTTTTCATTATACTAACCTATACTTTCATAACCAAGTGAATTAATTAATATTGATAGTATACACATATTAATGTGGACAAATCTTAATAGAAAACAAGTAATAAATTTCATTTGAAAAATAAAATTATAGAAGTATAGCGAGCTGCAAAATAATTCAAATGAGATAGAAAATTTCAATTTTATTTAAAACTTTTATCGATGTACATATATTTTGAAGAAATATTAGATGAAATATTAGATAAAATTTATAAAAATTATATTTATAATAAAATTAGCTTACAAAACGACAAAAGTTAACAAGACAGTGTTCCTCTCCAACTTTAATGAACTTTGAATATGTTGTTATTTAGATTAAAATGAGGGACACATTTTTTTTATCTGTGCCCATGCATATTTTTAAAGAATGAAACATCTCTTTGATAAAAATTGGTCAGTTTCTTTCGAAGAGGAAATAAATATTATTAATAAAAGTTAAAAATTCAAGAATATTTTATAATAATAATTTTTAAAATATTTTTAATTTGTTACTTCTTTATAAATAACTTCTTTATAAATAAGAATTTTTGTACTATCATTATAAAGTATTCTTGAAACCATTCAACTGTTATTAAAAATTCTTTTTCCATCTATTATATAATTTCGATGATATTCGCTTCCACAGCAACGAACAATTTTTATTTTACTCGCCTAAAAATGCGTATGGATATGTATAAAAAATACATGGCTCTTATTTTAGTCCAGATTACAATATATTAAAAATTCATCAAAATCGAAGGGAGAATCTTCCTTGTTTCTTTGTAAGTATAATTGCCTTTACTGTTTCTGTAAATTTAATTGACAACATTAGCATAGGTACACATTATTATTTTATTTTATTTTATTTAGTTTAATTTTTTCTCGAGCAATTTAATAAAATTTAAATTATTTAACATTCATATTGATGTATGTTATTTTACGTTACATTATACATGTACGTTTTTATAATTATCATAAATATTTACATATTTAAAATCGCATTTAGAATCCAATTGGCTTCTCATTATATTTTTACGTCAAAAAGCTTTTTCCACTTAATCATTTATTCTATGTGTTTTGCATTACAAAATCGTAACGTCGATAATGGCGTTAAATCACATTTGGAGCTGGTGAAAGCACCAGGGAGAAACGACACGAGGGAAAATCATTGATCTTATTTGATCGTAAAGCTCTAACTCCGCAAAGAGAATCGTTTAGTAGCGATATCGTGTACGACGAGATTCGTATGTTCGATCGGACAAGTTAAGTTCTCATTAAAAATACATGCAATGCGAATTTACTGACCTCGTTCTCTCTCCTTAATCCTATCTTAAAGTTTACTATTTTAAATATTAATAAATGTCTCCCGTTGCGCGTTGCTAAATATTATCTTAACATTTGTGTTAGGATTGTATAAATAGAAAGATAATTCTGTTATTCAATTTGACCACATAGGGTCTCTATTTTACTTGATTACATTGTATGTATTACGACCATGTTCTAGCGGCGTATAATTATTTCGATATTTAAATATCAAATCCAATATAGCTAAATATTATTGTCTATTACAAAATGTTTTTTAAACTTTTACAATATGTCTTGCTTTACGCATGTGAAATATTTCGATAAAATGTTTATTTTGTTCACGTAAAAGATTGAGAAGATTTTAGTGTTAACGACGAAATGGCTTTTAAATTTTTCAACCAATTTATCCTTGTTTGTTGTTGTTATGCAGAAACATCGTATTTATAAGCGATAAAAAATGCAATATTTCCTGAAATCCTCTCGTCGTAAACTGCCGAGTGATTCTATCAGATGACCATCTTGGCTACCGCTGATGATGGCTCGTCAGCCTCGGTATACGACGGAACATTGGTAGGACGTGTACATTGGAGGACACGTCTTGCATACGCTTGTTGGTGTTTCTCTCCGACGGAATGTCCGAACATATATATCGCTCATATACGCATCACGTATATTTACAATTACGTGGAAATGCATTTGCCTATATGCACGTAACTGTTTATCCGTCGATACCCTCTCGCGTCATGTATTAGTCTGAACATGTGTGTTCAAAGTATACAAATATGGATTTGAGTATAATTAGATTTAATATTTCAATGTGAGAGTATCTATTTCATATCTCTCTGTAAAGGAGAATAAAAATATGTGTTGATACTGATTATATTTTGTACTTCGTCGAAAGTTTAAGTAGAATATAGAAAGATTAAACATGCATATATATATATATATATAT
>NW_017259306.1:145830-168047 GCF_001594045.1 Atta colombica | reverse complement strand
ATCTATAAAATAATATCTATAATATAAAAAAAATATAGAAGAATTGCAGGATGCTCGAAGAACAAAAAATGAGATGTATACTTTGATTTTGTGTATTGTATGATTGCGAATTGGCTAGCGATAGTAATAAACATAATGGGTGAGTACCAAGAGATTGAGCAAGGCTGTGAGTGCAAATGTCCATTGACCTCGTACATTTCACATACCATGATCTTATGAGCCATCAGTATGACTTGACCCTGTTGGGCTGCTCTACGTACATATCTACTGATATAAATCCATACATATCTAGTATCTGTTAGGATGTACGTCCATTCCAAGTGTGTGCATTAATAGTACACGTGTGTATCAGTGCTCCGTTCCACATATACATATATACCTGGCAGGTATATATATATATATATATATTTATATATATATAGAGAGAGAGAGAGAGAGAGAGAGAGAGAGAGAGAGAGAGAGAAAGCGCAGAGAGAGATCCTTCGATAGTATGCGTTGTATCGTGAGTACGAGCCCTCGTATAAGCTGAGATCAAGATTGATAGGCTACGAGTCGCAACACATACGGGGCATCCACTTAGCGGTGCATTATCCGAATGAGAATGTGTACAGGCTGGATCTTACCTTACCTAATGCGACGCCCGCAATCCCAGTAATGGCGACCGCTTTGGCCGTCGCGCGTGGCGATCTTCGCCAATCGATAACATTGCGCGTGTGTGTACCGAGTATTATGTGCGCTACGCGATTATTTCGTATCCATCCGACAAATGCGAAAGGAGCTGTTCCCTTGGAAGGACTATAACCTTGCGAATTATAGTCAGGAATAGGTCGGTGGAAATTAACAGAACGAAAATATATGCATGCTATCCTCTCTCATTTATGATTATGTAAACCGAAATGTCAGTCATGTAATTATTTTTTGACATTATTCCATTGCAAATGAGATTTTAAATTCTAGCACACGATTTTTGTTCTTAGTCCGAGCTTTGTCTCTGTGCACTTGAAAAAGCACACGCTAGAATAAAAGTTCACGTTTAAAATAAAGTAAAGACAAAAAAAGAGGGAATGAGAAAGAAAAAAGAACAATGAGGAATTGAGAGAAGAAGAAGTAAAATGGAATTCTCCGGAAAGGACAGAATAATGTTAGAGAGAATACATACTTTGGCATGTGGCAAAACGTTTTTGCTAATGGCACTGCTTCGCGAAACTAAAAAATTATGTGCTTTTTCAGGAGGTTATTATTATTAAATTGCAGCTGCGTACGCGACTGGTATGCATAAGTGCACGCATATGCTCGTGCAAAGGTTATCCCGCTGTATACCGCGTAAAAATATTTTTCAACAAGACACAAAATATTATACAATATTAATATTTCCTTATAATATTGTATTACGTTTAAAATCGATTTAGAAATCGTTTTATTAAAGTCATTTATTATTAATCTTCATATAAATAGCATATAATTATGTAACAAAATGAACGCAAAACGCTTCATGTATCATATTCCAGGAAATATTATTATAAATTTACTGTGACGTAAAAAATTAATTAGATAATGCGACGGTTTTCACTAATTGCTAAAGTTTAATTATAGTAACCGCTAACTCATTAAAAATTGAAAATATATGATGCATTATTATAAATTTTTTGTAAAATTAAATGTTTTTGTTCTGCTGCATAAAATAATCGGTAAATAAGAAACAAAAAGTCAGCATTTTATATTTTATGCCAGAATAAGTAGACCACGCAATGATTACACCTCTTAATACTAATGTTTTGATATATGCACGCACTTCAATTGTATCATTGAACAATTTATAATTTCATTGCGAAATTTATATTTGCTTGCTTATCGCAAGTTACATAATTATTTTATACGTAATATTGTATATGCTTAATATATGCCTATTGTTAATAGCAAAGACAAATACCTACATGTAATAGAAAAACAAAATATCGCATCTACTCCGCTGATGCAAGCATTTATTATAGCAATTTTACATAATAATCTTTAACATAATTCATTGGAGTACTTTGACTGTGAAATGACCGCATTTGGACGATTATTCTAGTTTTTTGTAATAAATTTATGATGTACTACATTTTGTATAATTTTGGTAAACGATGTTTATTGCTTTCCGTAATAACTTCATTACGGAAAGCAACAAACATCGTTTCCAAAATTTCAACGTAGTTAATAATTTTTTACTAATCATAATAGATAATTTATAGTATTATGACCATAATAACATTTTAAACATTTATTTGGCAATTTTCCCAAATATCTTATTAAACTTGGTATTTATAAATTCCTATTATGAAAAATTGATACGAATAAGCTGTAAAAAGAATCGTTAAAATTTACAAAGAAATATTAAAACTGAATGTTAAAACCGAAAAATATTTTTATCCTCAATTCTTAATAGAATTTCCTAATTATCGTTAATTAATCGAAATTAATTGTTTTATAAAAATAGATTTGATTCAATATTTACTGATCTTATACACAGTGAAAACCATTCTTAAAATCGATTCTTGTTAAAATTTTTGTGTCGAATTTTTAACCTGAGTTAATTTTACATAATATTGTACGTTACATTTAATTTAACATAATATTGTATGATTATATTATATGAATATTTTGTATGAATATTTTGTATTATGAATATTTTGTATTAAATTGCTTAATTGATATTCGACACTTCTTAATTAGTATTAAAATAACACAACTTATAAGTGAAATAATAACGTAAAAATAATGTATTTTGTCTTAAAATGTAAATTTTAAGATAAATGAGAATAAAATATATTAATTTAATATATTATAAATGTTAATTTTACTGAAGGAAATTTCACAATTTGCTTATAAATTATGTCAGTGTTATATTTTTTATGTTAATTTTTTACATAATATTTGTGTTTCTTTCTAACATATTCATCTTACGTTAAATTAATACAAAAATTTAGATAGATCATTTGAGACACGTGAAATGAGTTAAATGTAACAAAATTTTTTTCAATTATGTTCCATTTCTTTTTATTACGAATGTGTAAGCGTTATCTATTTCCTTTTATACGAGTCATAACTTTCAATTTCTCTATATAAATATATATAATAATTCAAATGAGATGGACGGAAAGAAATTTGATGTTAAGAAACAACATGACATGTGATTTCACTCATCCTCGCGCCTACTTGCGGAATAAGTGGATCACCTTGTCTCATCCGTTTTCGTGCGTCGGATATAAGACCGTAATCGCGGTTGATATATCGCCGCGATCGCTCTTCATTATCGTCGAATGTGTCCTGCAAGCTTATATAGTATGTAGGTACGTTTCGCAAAACGACGTAACTTCGTCGGTGGTGGCGAAGTGGCTTAACAAGGCAGACTGGACGAATTACGTTTCTTGCGTATTTCAGCGGAAGCATATGGATTGTGTATTATATGAACGTGTGTGCCATCCAAAACCGGATCGAGATTAAGTGAGCGAGCACAAATGAACATGAATGAACAACTTACTTCCGCTAGTATAAAACCGTTCGCACGTGTTAAATTTATACATTTATGTCCGTTTATTTGTTCGCTAGCCTGGTCAGGATTAGAAAGTTTCTACGCGCGATTTTCTAATCTTTAATAGCGAAATTATCTAATGACGGCGCGCGTAATCTAAAACGAATAAAAAGAAAGTAAAAAATTTACAAGGTGTATAGTAGACGCGTTATGCTTTAACTAATGTAATTAGTCGCAAAAAAAAAAGATGTTGGTATTTTTTGAAAATCTAAATGTAAAAGGATCATCCTCACACATTTGTCAAAAAGTCGAGTTGGAACAAGCGATGAAAACTTTAGAATCCTAACAATACGCAAATTTCGACTGGTTAATTCAACGGAAGTGGTAGCGGAGTGCGTGCGAACGAGGGTTTCTTTTAAATCTTGCGCGCAGTATGTAGGGTTAAATTCACTCGTTTTTCATCGTTTTCTTCCATTCACGCGCCAGGTTCTGTCCTTTGTATTCCCACTTTCGTTTGCTCGCGTCGCGAAACGTGAATCGTCCGGCGACGCGACGCCGACGACGGGTATGTAAAAAGGCCGCTCATGCGGCGGCGACAAAGTGCTCGCGCGCGCTCTTCGCACCTCGCGTGATGTGAAACGCGTCGGCGGGCGAATTATCCGCTGTAGAGCAGATCAAACGGTCTCCCGGGAAAACGGGAAGCCCTTCACGGCCCTTTGGCTCGCGCCGTAAAGTGCGACTAAAAAAGGGCCCCGCTGTCCCTTCGAGCGTCGTGGATTTATCCCCCCAGTGTGGTGATCAGCGTGCCGGCACCGTCGGTGAAACGACGTTAAAATCGATCGAGCGTGGACATCGTCCACCTGACTGCTCGGCGGCGTATAAATCAAAGCACTCACGTGTTAATAAGAAGAGAAACTGCGGACGCAGCCTGACACCAAAGACCAGTATGCAGCGGTGCGTGGCGGTTTTGATAAAAGTATTAAATCAAAGTAATCCACGTTCTATTATAATATCTACATATATATTATGAATTTAATCCAATATATTCTTTCATTATACAGAATTTTTACAAAAATATTATTTCATTATATACAGAATTATTTAGAATTTTTTGCACGTCTTCATTTACATTCATCATATGTTTAACATTGAACAATGTTTTTTTTTGGTTGACGCAGATAATCTGTCTTTTTAAATACTTTTTATATTAATATTTATCATACTATCTTCATTATAATATTTAATTTAATATACATTAACATTAATATATAGTTGTGATTAAATTTAAGGGGTACAAGAAATACGCAAATAAATTTGTGATTATAGTTTAATCATATTACTTGCACTATATTAGTACGACTACAAGTCGGACTTTCGAAGCAGAAAAATGCGGGTAGCATCTACGGCCAAGATAAACGTCCGAAGTACTGGGGCGGCGAACGAAGTATTCTCGAAAGAGTTCGCATGAAATTGAATTGATATGGTTTACAGTGCCAGCGGGTAAGCGGATTCCCGCAGCCACGATATCGTATCGATGTTAAAACAATGTTAAATCGCTCGAGTCTGACTTCGTCCGCTTGGCTGCTCATCGCAATCATCCTTTCTGGTACGCGAGAAGCCATCGGCGATGGGTGGCTCGAGGTAAGTGCCGCCCGGGAAAAAAAGGATGGAAAAATGGAGGGTCGCGCGAAGGAAAATTATATTTATCTTACGTGAAGCTCCTTTGAGACTATCTTCACGGTAGAAAGTAAAAGGGGAACGGCGCGCCAACGATTCAAGATAATATAATAATGCGCTGGAGTCATTTACGACAACGATTCGATGGAAAAGAGAGAATCACAACGACTTACGAAGAACCAATCGGCCAAGTGTCATCGAATTACAACGGCACGGAGATTTAGATTTCCTTCGTGATCGACTGCTGACGCCGTGACGATCGATTCTGACTTTGCCGCGTCGAGCGAAGATAATGGTCTGTCACCAGACGAACGTAAGATCAAAAATTGCGATTTTTTCGATGATGAGGGGTACAATAGAAGAGTGGATAGTGAAAAGTAAAAGCGGAATGGAAACAAAGGTATCTGTGTATATATCCTGCCGTTTCGTCACGATCAATTAAAAATAATTATCCGTAACAAATAGAAAATATACAAGTATGACGTATTTGTTTCATATAACGAATATATAAAATGTAATGAGTGCTTTCCATTTAGTGATATAAGTTGACACAAACATTCTATTTTCCTTGACATTCAGAGAGTAATAAAGATAGAATGACACTTGTGTCGACTTGTGTCACCAAATGGAAAACACCTAACAGAGAGCAAATACTAGTGATAGAAAGTATATACAATATAATAATTCATGATACAGCAATGTTAACATCTAAAATACTGTTGATATTCTTGAAATATTTTATAAATAGGCAAGAGGGAGAGGAGAGAGGGAGGGGGGAGAGAGAGAGAGAGAGAGAGAGAGAGAGAGAGAAAGAGAGAGAGAGAGAGAAAGAGAATAAAGAACAGCGGGAGTAAGGAACAGTATTAAGATAATCTTTAACTGTCAACATACCTAATCCTGTGTTTGTTAGAGACATATTTCAATGCTTCTCTTCATTACATTACACATTACATTACGCAAACGCGTGAGATGCCATAGACATGGATTATAACGAGAATACGCGCCCTGGCATTTTAAAGCGCTATTAAAAAGTTCCATTCTAGCAGATTCTGATGAAAGTCATTAACATTTCCGCGTTTTTATATATAATAGTTTAACCAAGTAATATTCTCACGCTATTGTTAGTGACAATGCTTTTGCCTCAATTACATCGTTGGCTTTTAGATTATTTTAATATTTCTGTTTTAACATTACATTTGTTTGTAGAGAAATTAAATTAGCGATGTTAAATTAAGTTAAATTAAAATCTGTTGTGATAATATCCATGTAATATCAGTATGTGGCATAAATGGTAAATGACAATAATAATAGCAATACTAATGCAAAAGACTTATAATTATTTTCATATATACGGAAAGGACGATTTTGCTGTAGATCTAAAAATAATTTTGTTGGACTATCAAAATAATTATATAGGACACTCAAACTGATTGTTAGAATGTCAACACTTTTTGAAATATTACTCATACTTGAGATTCCTATGTAATTATTTTAATGGTCCAACAAAATTATTTTCAGATCTGTATCTAGCTCAATTTTTTAATCTTTCAACAAAATCGTTCTTTCCATGTAGGAGTGTGCGGCAAAAATTTTCAAAATCTATGATAAACGGTTACAATAATAATTATGGTGAAAAGATGTGTTAATTCTTTTCAATTTTTTTGTTTTATTACTGGTTTTATTACTATGATACGTATGATTATGATATTTAAGTTAATGACTCTGGCAATTTAATAAACTCGTCGTATTTTACTCGTCCTACGTCCACTTTCCATCTCCACGAGGTACACCATCGATCGCCGTCTGGCCGGCACTCTCCTCACCCTTCCTAGGTGATGTACGATGAAATTTCATCTCGAGCTTTACGCCGTACTACCAAATAGTAGTAGATCCGACAACAAGTTTACGCATGGTTTTACAGTGCATGCTTGCTGCTTGCCCAGGTTTGACCGGAAAATATTCATCGACTTCGTGTCAAGCTGTCGAACGACTTAGCGCAATCGATCTCGCAAAGTACTTTTCGAAATAATCTTATAAAACTGCAGATGTGATCTCATCGACGCTGATCTCGTCAAATGCAAAAAGGATTCCAGGTGCAAGCCGCTTGCAGAAGCGCATTTTTGCATGAAACCATTAAGCAGATACTGCAAATTCCACGCGAGTAATTTCGCCGCGAGAGTAATTTCGCCGTTTTTATCACTCTCGGCGAACCCATTTTCGCTCGGGCATACAAATGGGCTACGTTCGATGGATTAATCGCGTGTCAGAAAGCGGCGTGACTTCAACGGTAAATTCGACTTCGCTGTTCGACTTCGACTTGGAAACTGATAAATGATATGTCATAGAATTATACGAAAATTTATGAACTGGCAGACGCTATGCGTCATTTGACCAAATGCCAAACGTTCAGTTTAAAGTATTTGCATATAAACGCAAAATCAGTAATATGAATTCAATATTATTGATATTTGATTGCAAGACGTTTTTGCTAACAAAATAAATATTTAAAAATAAATATAAAAACTTTTATTATATATTGTGACATATATTTATTTCTATATATATTATAATTTATATAAAGTTATTATTTATATAAAGTTTTTCTTATCTTTTATTAATATAATATTTATAATGCGCGAATTTCAAATTGAACATTAAGATTATTTTTTTTAAATATTAAAAAATTGAAAAATACACACGCTGACGTTGACTTATGTGAAGAAACTCTAGCCATGATATAGCTCTCGAAAGTAGAAAATGCAATTCAATCAATGGAATCAATCAATTGTGAATCAATTGTCATGGACTTTTGACGCATTTTTTGTGATCAATGTAAACGCAACTTGCACCACTCATTAGCGCTTTTGTACACAATGCTGTTGTGAGCAACACTTCCAATAGCCTTTTTGCGCGAACAATGTATTTTTTTTTCTTTTTTTTCGTGATGCAGGGAAAACGAGTGAATGAATACGAAGGATAGAAGCACCATACGTTTCGCGATATATATAATCTCGGAAATATTTATTGTGTTACAAATCTCTCGATACGCTATTGGATGAGCATCGCCGTCGCGTCACGCTTTTTCATAGCAAACACTGGCCGGAAAGCCAGTTCTGAGAGAGAGTGTCCGATAATTTCGCCAGTATTTTGTATTTCATATCAGTCCGTTATTTCGGGAAACTCACCGGCACCGGCTTTCGCAAAAGCCGGAGATTGCAAAATTCAAAGGGCTATCGTGCTACCTCTAATTTCGCACTATTCCACCCACTCACACATATATTCTAATCGTCCGTTTTCTCTTTCGTGTTTCTTTTTATGCTTCTTTCGTGCATTACACCGCCGCGGACAGCAAGCCGAGCCATTACCGTGGATTAAAGTGCTCTTCTCAAACCGATACATAAAGTACGTAAAGCTAATATTACGGTGTGTAATGTCACAATATATGATCATGCCTGACGGAAAAGTATCTCAACTAAATCAATCAACTGTCATCATCAAAAGAAAATTTTGCCTTTTTTATTATACAAGGTATTCACGCGCCCCGCTTGAGAAAGAGAGATTGTAATCAGGCTATGGTTCACTTGCGCTGAGCTTGTTTTCATGCGTAAATAATGCCGCATTTCATTATAAATTGCAGTCAAAAACAAATAGGCGCCGTTATCGATATTCATTTGTAATGTTTTATCATGATGCATAGACGTACCGCGCATTATTTACAATCCAATTGCGCAAAAAACAACCGGTGAATTTCACCGATGAATAATTGGTGTGCTCAACGTAATCGTCTCGATATCCGTCTCAACTCTTCGATAATATCCACCACTGGCATTTGAACGCGGCCAATAAAAAGCGTGTGTCGCTAAAGCAGATCGATATAAACCGAGCGAAATAAGATCCAATGATCAGCCACAGAACGGTCATGATAAATGCTGGCGGGCGAAACAAGAATTTCAATTTGCACCGCGCACGTGACCGGGGTGCCGACTAACGAAAATTCCACATTTCCTCCACGGCTCTCCCTCGGCGTGGACAAACTCGCGACCAGTGGAACACGTACGTAATATCTGCGACTTCCGGTGTTTTTTTACCGTCCACCGGTGCTGTCCGCGAGTGAAAATTCAGGGGTGACTTTCATTTATGATTCGTGCTTAACATTGTCATGATCTTCACCATACGTACTTGTCCGGACTTGTCAGAGGTCGCATACAAATAATATTTCCATTGGAGAAATGATAGTGTTAATTCAACTGAATTTTGAACGATTATAACTGTTGGGAATAAAAATGTGTATTTAAAAAGATACATTATAAATAATACAGTAAATGATATCATTTTTTTATGATGAATCTCTCTTATGACAGAATCTCTTTCAAAGTTAAATACTATTATTTTTAATTTTACATTATTTTTCATGTTGACTTTTTCAAATTCATAATTTGATATATTAAAGAATAATATTAAAGGGTAATTCTTGCTTTCTACGCAAGTTATGTATCATAGAAAATATATATCAAACTTTTTGAGTTAGAACATTATGTCATACTGATAAGAGAAATTGAAGGAAGTTTTATTTCCCCCATGTATATACATCAGTCACTGCTCATAAATATTTTGTTACTAATATTTTTGTCGCATTTCAAACTTAAATATCTCGGTGAAAAAAAATCGCAAAGAAATTTTCAACCGCGCAAAGATAGGGTTTTAAATCGTTCGAATTTTTTTTCTGCGATATTTTGTTCGTAAATTATATAAATTGAAAATTGATATTTTTGCAATATTTTTGTCTTATTTAGAAGCGCTGCAGTTTGATGGAACGTCATCAAATAAAATTTAATATAAAAGTATTTTAAAGTAAGTTTTCTGAGCTGTTTTAAAATGCTTTTTGAAAAAAAAGTGGTACAATGATTCTTTCGCGAAGATATTGAATTTTTTATTGTGTATAAAATAAAATTATAAAGATTATTAAGATTTTAAGTTTTATATTTTTTTAAATATTTATAATGTTTAAATAATTAAATTAAAAAATAAATTGGATTGTCGTCATTATTCTGTTAACTGCAATAATAAGACAATGATAAGACTAAATATATAAGGATAATATAAAAATTATCTTCAGGAAGATAATGTTTGTAAAAAAGTCTTTTATAATAGATTAGATATTGTCTTTAAAAGGATAGTGCCAATTTATGTTGAGCAAGATTTCAAGATCAGATTGTCCGGATTGTCGTCAAACGTCATGTATTTTAAAAAATTTGTTCTTCCGTTGCCGGATACGCTATAAAATAGACTATTGGCGTATCGCGTTTGTATGATAGAAAGAGTAGGATGAAGGGGTGGAACGGCTTTCTATAAAATACCGATCCGACGTCGCTTCTTTTAGCCGTGGGGCTTTGTGAAAATACGAGATAATGAAAAAGCTCCCGCGGGATTCTATTTTGAAGAGAGGTCCGCGAGAGAGCGATCGATCCTACCGAGCCCTTTAAACGGCCCGACTCCGGTCACCATTTCCGTCCGGCAGTGGAACAATGCGCCGCGATATGTCACGCGTTCCAAAGTGTCCTCGACGTGCCATTAATTGGAATTCAAATGGACATAAACATCTCCCATCGGTGACCACCTCCGGCAAGACACTGCATTCGAGAGTTCGACCACCTTCTCTTGCAGTTTCTAGTCTAATAGCCCGCAGGAGGTGTAACTATGTTTAAAATAGTCTTCTCTCTTTACATCGTGCTGTAATTATTATTTTCCGTTAGCAAATGAAGAGTTGACATAAGAAAGACTGCTGGGAATAAAAATGTATAGTTTAAAAAGGTACGTTATGAATAATACAGTAAGTGACATTTACAATTTTTTATGACAGAATCTCTTTAAAAGTAAAACACTATCGAAGAGTATAAATTTTACATTATTTTTCATGTCGACTCTTAAAATACATAATTTGATATGTCAAAGAGTGACGATGAAGTAGAATTTTATATTGCCCTTTTTATCTAACAGCATCAAGAAGAGTTATATTTTCTTTTTTCGAAAAGAGAAATACTGAGAAGGAAGTTCTGAGTTCTATTGGAATTTAATGGACTCCAAATAATGCTAAATAAAATATATCTATTTGTGTAAGTAACTCTAATTATTATAATTGCATTATGTCAGAGTAAAATTCATTCACAGCATTTTAATTCAAACAAAGTTCAAATATTCTAACATGAGTCTCAGACACGAAAGTGACAGAAACAACTAGTGTGATATCACTTGTTATTGTATAATATTTGAAAATAATAATTTGAAAATAATAATAAAATAATAAAATATACTAAAAAAGTATACAATAATAATAACGTTATTCCTTGATATCGCATTCCAAATTACACATTAAAATTATGTCAGCTATAAATAGTGCACTATTTATTTATTTTCATGAAAAGGAAAAATTTTCATTTTCATATTATCTCAGACTCACGTAAGAAAATTTTGACTTTGTTTCATTCATCCTTCATGCTAAAGTGCTTTTATTAATATTATTCTAAAATGAATCTTCTAACGCATTCAGTTCTGCTATTTTCATGATGTACGACATAAGTTACATAAGCAGAATTACAACTCGTGAGTGCATTACGAGAATATGATCTTGATAGAGAGCGCAATCCACGTGTTTCGATCTGTTTCGCTCTTACAACTTGTTTATGTAAGGAATGTTTCATTATTTACTTCATGAAAACAGTCCTGGGCATATGTTCAAGCTGGCAACTAAGGGAGAGGTTTCAGCTTAAATAAATTATCAACTAGAATACAACCGGATTTCGGGTAAGACCACTTTACTAAGCTAATCCGAAGCACTCGGTTTAAACTATAAGAATTTAATCACAGAGATATACATAACGAACATTTTTTACGTTATTTTCTACGTAAATAATTTGAATTAACTAAAAAAGAGGCACGTCGACACAAACAAAATATTCCGACATATAAGCAGTTATTACTATGATGAACGGATTAAACTCCGCAATACGTACAGATTTTTTGAAATCAGTATAAACATTTTTATCCAGCTTTCAAAAGTTCAATCTAACATTCTGCGACAAATTAAGACCATTTTATATTAAATTAAAAACAAAATTTAATATCAATGATGGACATATATATGTGCTACTTTTTTTATTTTAAATACCACACATATAGAGACTATAATAAAGTATAGCTTTATAAGACTATAATATAGTACTATAATATAGTATCGTGTTAACAGAATTTAATATCACAAATGGATGTTCTATCTAAGTCTAATGAACATTTAATATACATAATTTCATAATAATTCATAATAATTTTTTTACAATATGATATTCACATGATCGCTCAGAAAGCATAAAACTAATGCGACGAAGATATCAACGTCGAGCTCTATTACGACTATCACAAGTCGCATCCTTCGGAGTCGCTGCTGCAGTTACAACGAAAAATGAAGACGAAGCGCGTGTACGTGTTAGAAATTAGTTGCACACCGTCGACACTCGTACATCGGTAATTCCTGTCACGTTGACGAGCAAATTGTTACGTTTTGCTCGTCGCTGCGTGAGCAAGCAACGTAACTAATTAGATACATAACGACAGAGGAAAAAAATCTTTAATAAATAATTTTTTTAATTATTTGCTCATATATTGTATTTAGTGTCCGAATATTTCCAATTAAGATTATTCATCTGCACATTGTACGTTGTGAATGTTTGAATATTGAGAATAAAAATAAATACTGCATTAAAAAAATATAAAATAAAATAGTCGCGCGTGCGAAAGATTTATTAAATTTTATAATAAATTAAATTAGATTTCACATCTCCTCATAAAATCATACGTAAATTTCTTGTAAAATGGCATATTACAAGTTGTTTTTAACATTCACTGAAAAAAGATTACGTAACAAAATATTATGTCATTTTAATATTCTGTCATGCTCATTCATGCTCGTATAAAACATACGAGCGAATTTTACATCCATCTTCTGAAGTGTGTATGTATGCTGTATGTGTGAAACCAATTGATATTATTATCTACTTTGTCGTAAACTGACTATACTTAAGATAATCATTTTTCATGGACTTGGAAATATCTTAGATGTCCTCAACGTATCGTTCTACATATTTCCGTAATATGTATATCTTATCTTATTAGTTTCGTCAATTTACATCACATGCGCATGATTTTTCCCATCATCCATCCCATTCTTCTCTCGTCTCTCGTAATTTGCGGAAGTTCTAGAGCTTATCATAACACTGTAAATTACCTACATGCGACACTTAAAACACGCGATGAATATTACGCGTGTCTTGAGATTCGCATCTGTCTGCGGCTTTTCCGTTCGACTCATGTCGACGTAATACCGGTAATTGAGCGGAAACACAAAGAGTCGCACAGAAAAATTGCTTGCCTCGAGTCGACGTGCTCAACCGTCGCCTTTCTTTGCCGGACATTTCACACCAAGAGATTCCGTACGTCGCCTACGTGAACTCGCATTCTGACGATGCAACCGGACGAGAAAATCGAACACGACATTTACCATCGTGCACCAGTTACGGAATTTGCGGCATGAAATTATGCAACGGATAATCTCGCGTTGCAATTAACGCGAATGTGCGATAAATAGATTTGCAGAATTACGGCACGCGCGTGAGCGAATGCAGCAGAGGTCAACGCTTTCGCGTGTAATCTGCTTGCCTTCTCATATTTTCCCAAATACAGTCGCATTATAAACGCACTTTTGCTGCAGTCCGCGAACGAAAATCCGTGCAGCGCATTTCCAAATTAACTTTCTATAATCATCGAGACAACAGGAGTCATCCAATCTCAACCGTAGTTTATACTCGTCCATAGGATTGAGAAGCGCGTAGTTTTGTGCAGGAATTTGTTAATTGTACATGACGTGACTCAGATGAATTTTTAATTAATATCGCCGTCAGTTAACAGCGAATGTAGAATTACGCAGCCGTAATTATGCCCACGATGTACCATGACACACACAATTATTTATTTAACCGCTCGTCTCTGCGTGTCAATTTGATGTCCAAACATTTTTGCGTGTCGCGGTAAATTCTTTGTGCCGATCATTAATCATCGCGGTGAATGTACCGAAAATTGACGATGAGCAAAAGTAATAATTACAGCGCTCATGATAGTTAGTCGAGGTAGTGTCGCGTTCCTCGTGCCATTTGTCCCACAATAGTAGCCGCCGATTTGGAACAACAATGGAATTACATTCTCCTGCAATTTCTCAATAATTTACCGTTATTTTCTGTCTCACCAACAGACCGCGCGCTTCTAGAAGGCAATATTCCCCATAATTGGTCGTACATTCAACTGTTGCATCAATTGGCTGAGAGAGAGAGAGAGAGAGAGAGAGAGAGAGAGAGAGAGAGAGAGAGAGGAAAGAGAAAGAGCAACCCGAAACTTTTCCATTAAGATAACTTCAATGCTAGGCGACGCGATCCAATGAGACTCGTTCGACACGATGACTTCGTGCCCTGCCGATAAACTCCGGCAGGGGCAGAATTAATTTCTATCGTCGAATGATCCCAGCTGGCACGAAATATTCTATTTACCTTCATGATCGGCTAAGCGGGACGCAATAATGGCTATGGCAATGATGACGTTTAACTCAGGCTTAACAGGGTTTAGCTCGGTCTCTGATTGTCCTTCGGGTCCCAGAAACGGACGTTGGACATACAGAGGGAGAAAGATGTGTCGACACTGATCCATCCTGTTTCAATTTGCCGTCGCCCACGTTACAATTGTGCCGTTCAAAAACGCGTGACAAGAGAAACAAGGCACACGACGCAGCTGCATTGCGACGATTTCCGTATCGACAACCTGTCTATTAAATTATTTTCGAAAATGACGACCGTTTGAGAGTCGCACTATGTCCGCTGTATCGCGAACGACGCGGCGCGATAAACAAAAATTCGGTGACACGCGCGAGAAAACGCACAATATCGGCTCACGTTTTATCATGCGTGCGCTAACTTTATCGTTCAACGAATTGCGTTTCACGTAACATGATTCCCACTAACGCACGGGCACTATATTCTACAAGCTTATAACAAGATAGTCCATCAAAGAAAAAAATATCCCGCTAATATTGCGAAAGGTAATGATATTTGATACTTTGATAACAAGGTTCTCGTGAATGTCCAGTGATTCAACATTCGATGTGTCGATTGTTCCGTAATTGGAGCGAGTTCTGACAGTAAAGTGTTAATGTGTCATTCAAAGCTGCATGTGCGTACAGTTTTAAGCAGCGAACCCGATCGCCGCAAAGTCGGTCATAGCCGCACACGCGGGCTCTAATTACATATTACGTTTCGAGATGCGGGATTTATATTCTTTTCCCTGACATTACCCTGCACACTGCAGATGTTCAACGTTTGCAACGTGACACCGATACACCATGATTACCGTGCGGCTTAACGGCACTAATTACGAGCCACGTAATTCGGCGTTTCCCCGCCTCGTCGAAACGCCCGTTGGCCGCACTTGTGTTGTCGTGACCGTATGTTAAAGCGAGTAGGAAAACTGATTACTGATAGTCGGAATTCGGTTTCGCGTTTCGGGACTCATTGAAAATTCGGCATTGCTATCGCTGCGTGGCCGCCGAGCGGCGAATTTTCGCGCTGGGCGTGCGGCACGCCCCGATCAAATCGCGCGCGTCCACATACCGCCGATCATGAACGACCATAAAGAAAATTAGAATGAGTGGATGCGGTTCGGTTGTGGCAACGAGGTTGCCCGGTCGTGATGCGTAGCATTTCCACCGCGTTTGACGTTGCACTTGACGTTTTGCACACAAAATTGATTTCAAACTGTTCGTAGTGACAACAAATTGATAAAAAATGATTGATTTAATTTAATGGTATATAATTATAATAAATATAATATTTCCTTTTCGATTTCTTCTCCTTTATTTTGATGGCTTATTATTTGCATAAATTTCACTGCAACTACAACTAAATCTGACGAAATAAGGTTTTCACTCATTTAGAAATTAGCGATCAATTATTAGTGACAGATTGTATAATCAGTAGAATAGACAAAAGCATGGAAAGGATGGTTTCTCTGAAATATTTAAAACAACTAGATATTCAGATTTGAATATCTGAAATAATTTTGTTAAACTATCAAAATAATTATGTAGGACACTCAAACTTGGTTGCTGGAATGTCAAAACTTCTTGCAGTGTTACTCATTATGCTTGAGATTCCTACATAATTATTTTGATGATTCAATAGAATTTATTTTCCGATCTGTATCTAGCTAAATTTTTAAATACTTCAATAAAATCGTTCTTTCCATGTATATTTGGAAAATAAAATAAGTTAAATTTTTAAGGGAAGGAAATCGATGCCACTATATTCTATTCTCGGCATAAGCAAATAAAATACAAGAACCCGTATAGAAATTCATTAATCATTAAGGCTGGCCCTACTATTAGGAGACTTTGATCATTAATTAAGGATGCCATAAAAAAGTTGTCCTTATTTTTATCTGATGAAGCCCTTATCAGAATTTGATGAGAATGTTTTAACTTTATAAATACTTATTTATTATATATTTATAAGTATTCTTGTAGGGCCCTAATAAACTATTTATTGTCTTGTAGGGCACTAATTAATTTAAAGGTAGATTAATCAGATCTTTTTTCAGGACTCATTAATTCTCTACGGGAAATTGCATTGTATGTTTAATACTAAACATAACTGTTATTTAAATTACTATTTAGTTGATTGTAGACATAGAAATCATTATCGTGTGTAAATATAGATTGATATTTAATTGATATATTTGCCTGGTCTATTTTTAGCGTGTGCGCACCTAACATGCGATTTCGTTTAATTGGGAGTCAAATATGAACACAGTGCGGTGGACATGATGATAGTATAAACATGATCCGCTAACAAGCAACTCGACAGGAAAATAGAGAAAGTTGATCATTAACATTTGAAATTCAGGCCGCAGCTTTACATTCATTCGGATTGCCGGAGTGATCATCCGGTTAATTTCTGTATGGTGCTACGGGAGTACAAAGTGCAGAGAGACACATGTATTCATGCGGTATTCATTGTACGATAACGAAATGCGGATAAGCCATCTAGTGGAAATAACCATGAAAAAAAGAGCGTGCTGCTCGCGGATGCAGTCGACCCTATCCCGTTGGCAATTATAGCCAGCTGCGCAAAATTTGGAGGAGTGAATTTCACGTTGAAAATCACCTCTCTTTGAGCTGCCTCATACCGACATTTGTGAAAACGCGCGAATTTTACACTCGCGGGAGAGATCCTCACATTCATTCATATTTCTTAGTAAATCCAATTTAATTCTAATTCATCTGAGAACTTAAAGCTCGACGCCCGTGCCACGAAGCAACATGCATTTCTAGCGCGACCAGATCCTCGTACATCCAACGAATTCCGCCGCGCAGCTGCGAATTAGTTTACGAACTAAATTGACGTTTAATGTTGCGTCGGGCGTTGCCGGTTTACGAGGTAGATTCGAGTATTGTCGGAATGTGCGGAATTCAGGACAGCCTGATGTGAGAGAAGGAGGAAAAGAGAGCGAAACGTATCGGAATTTTATTTTATAAGAGCGTCGGGCTAACGCTCGGTGATAAATATCAAGCATTGACGGCGTTACGTTGAATCGCAAAATTCTCGGCATGCGGAACGCTACCGGTGTATACAATAGTCGAATATCTAGAATGGATATCGTGTAGATGCCGCATATTCTGTCAATAATTTCCATTACTAGTAGCGAGCAGATTCTGAGAGAAACGAGTGCGATTTCTCCGACTTCTAGGATCGCGTTTTTGGTACGCTCGATTTGCGTGACTGAAAGGCGGCCCATTCCGCAGAAAAACGATCTAAAAAATCGATGAATTTAACCGCACGATATATTCGATAATTGCCATCGGCAATATATGTAAATAAAATAACGTACGTAATAGCAAAGAGATATCCGATCGTGCTGAAGAATTGAGAAAGACACTTTATATTCAACTCTTGTTAAGAATTATGGGCGTATCCTAACGGTTACGAATAATAAGAATGCGAGTCTCAAAAAGATAAATAAACTGTAATAAACTTCGTGCAATTTTTCTCAAGTACTAAAAATACGTATCAATCCATTTGATATCACTTTTCCGATGGAAAAATTCATGATAAAAAGTATTTTATAGATAGAAAAACAAGCAAATACAGAAAAATCTATAATACTTTAAAATATATAAATTTCCGAAAAGTAATATCGTAAATAGCATATACACGGAGAAAAATGTTTCGTTAAATTAACTGCCCAATAAACATGTTAATATATTATGCACAGCATTTATTAAATATAAGTATAAAACATAAGTATAAAATTGATATAGATATACGGCATATATGTAAAAAATAATTCATGAAACACCAAAATTTTATCTACGTTTATAAAAACAATATGATGTTATAATTAAATAAACATTCTTTAATATAATATATATAATATAATGCGTTTATAATTTGTGAAAAATATTCCTTTAATTCCTAAATAGTAAATACATAATAAAAGATTGAGCGTATATATTATATATTCCCAATAAGAACAAGAAAATATATATAAGTATATTTATGGAATTAATATGTAGCATAAACGCACGCGGTATATTAAATGTATATGACTTTGGTATGAAAAGATTGTGACATAAATAGACAAATAAGTAACACATCTATGGTATAGATAGAAGACTCCTGATCCAGGGGTCCCAGGCTCGAATCCCTATAAAGTCCCGATTAAAGATCCCTAAGTAAGTAAAAATCTTGATAGTATATTATGCATTTCAAATTTACAGGAGGTCTAATTGTAATACATTTATTGTGTATCAGTTACATAATTTTAGTTGCGATAACATCGCGTTTATCAAATGCAATTTGAATCGAGTGAAGAATAACGTTAAAAATATATATAGTATAATATATAGAATATATATAGTATATATAGTATATATGACAATGTTTACCAGTCGGATATCATAACTAAAATTACCGAAACTGATACACGTTGTACCTATTATGTTTTAATCTTCCGTAAATACCTGATTTGAACGTATAATATACCATTTTGTGCTTATTGGGTGGAATTCTAGTGGGAAATGAACGATCCAGAATTCTGATTAAATCTATTAGATTTCTGGTTGAATTCTAGTTAAGATAACCAACATTTAGAGTTTCTTTGGTTAAATAACTAGAATTTTAGTAAATTTATCAAAAATTTAGGAGACTTAACCAAAAATCTAGATCGTTCATTTTCAACTAAAATTCTAGTTAATTCAACTAAATATTTTCCTCCGTGAAGAACACATAACATTCAATTATCACAAAATACATTAACGTAAATATTTTGAGAATTCTCTTTTTAACGAATTTTCTCTTTAATTTTTATCAAAAATCTTGATTTTTTTTACCAAAGTTGGTCCATTATGGAAATGTTCAAAATGAATACAATTTCGTAACATACAAATAAAATCATGTAGTGCACAGAATGTCAAAATGCTAATGCTCTGGTCTTGAATATTTCTACAAACAAACAACTATAATTTGAGAAATTTGCATGAGGATTTATAATGCGCGCATTTCCACGACCAATCCGGCGCGGAGTGACCGTGCTCGAAGTCCGACGTTAACATTTGTGCGAAAGTTTTCGCGGTTCTATTCCAATTACCCCGCAAACTCGGCGATTGCGGTGAGCGCGCACACGGTGAACGTAAATATTTGTCGCGCACCATCAACGACGAAGTTCTATAACGAACGTCACTAGAAGCGATTTCGCATCGGAAGGTGAGAAACAGGACTAATATGCCAATAAAATGTACATACGAAAAATGCCACGTTTTCACATTTTCATGTTTTCCATTGTTTCGTTTATTCACATATCAATTTTGCATGTAGCTTTATTTATTTTTTCGTTTTCTGCCGACATGGTATTTGCAAGAATTAACACACGAACTCATGACTCTCGAATTCACGACGGATGCTAATTAAAACGACTGGAAAATTGTGCGGTTGTGTGGTTTGCGGTTATCGTGTGGCTTCTCTCGTTTCAAACGCGGACGTGGGTGGCGGGATAATAAGCTAGCCGGTTGTGCGATGTGCAGGTGGACGCCACGCGACACCTGCTACCACTTTGCTCTGCTCGGGCATCTTTATCGCGGGTGCGAACGAGCCAACCGGATGGTGATCGATCGTGTCGCACGACAACCAGTGACGGCACTCAAACCGATACCCGTTCGCAATTTTCAAACGGACGAAATACAGCTACTCGTTCAAGAGCCGTCGATACTGTTGGCTGGCACTTCCCGCCAGTTGTTTCACAGAGACCCGGTTTTCGGCTATTCGAATACACTCGGTCGGATTGTTAAAAAGGTTTGGCATGCGCTCTGAGGAAAACGGGGAAAAAAAATCAGCTTATGACTATTCGAAAATTCGCTTTCCGAAAACTAGGAAAAGTTGCAAAAAATTCGAAACACGGGAAATTGAAACTACTGGATACAGGAAGCACTTCAATGGAGCATTCCCTTCTTTTTTCTTGTGTATCTGACGCATTGTCTAAATACAACAAACGATTTCCACTTGTTTACTGTTTCGCTCATAGAATGTTTCGATCACATAGAGAGAGAGGCGATAAAGCAATGCATTCTGCATTCAACACTCCATGATGAGATTCACTCATGCATTAGAACTAGTCATCGATAATGATGATCCTCGATATCGTTCGTGCGCGCAGCAATGATACATGTACACACACACACACACACACACAGACACACGCGCGCGCGTATATATAAAAACACGTATTAAGATTATTACAAATTTATTAAGCTACGTAAATAAATTTTCTAACAGACTATAAAGTTTTAATTATTACTTTACGGAAATCGTGAATATTACTTATGTATTTTTACTTTCAACATCGTAATCCGACATCCATAGTTCCAACTAAAATAAGTAAAAGAAAACCAGTGCACTTTGGAGCAGTATCTGCTAGTTGCTGTTTTTCCCAAAGTTTCTGCATCGATGTCATGGATTCACTACTGTAACCAGGATAAAAGTATGAAAAAAAGAAGCCGAAGGTTCTTCTGTTGACTTTCTTTCCATTTATCCATCAGTTTCTGTCTCCACAGCTAATGGCTCAGTTTTAAGACGAACGGTGCACTAGATTAAGAACACAGACGAAGGTATTAGGGATTGCCTTCAAGACGATCATGTGATAGGACATGCTAATCAGACCTCCGTTATTCCGGTCCGGCAGACTCTTTGGATCTCTCTTGAGGTGACGTGCTTGCCACAGATGTTACCTCAAACCGTCCGTTGTGGCTAAGATATAGAGACAGGCTTTAATCAAATGTCCGTTCTGAAGTGAAAATCTACTCGAACACTTGACGACATTAAAATCATTCGATGTATTCGTAAATGTATTAACTAATTTCAGATAATTATACGGATAGCTTTATTCGTATCCAATCGTATTTGAAATTAGTAAATTAAAATACAATTAACAGAAGGAAATAGATGTCACAATAAAAAATTACTTCTTTGCTCCTGCAATATCTTTTATTTAAATTATTCTGCAAAGCTCAATACAGCCATTTAAATCGAATGCCATAAATAAAAGATAAAAAATAATTATAATTATATTTAAACATATATAAATAATGAAAATAAGATACGATTCCGCATTATGATGTAGTAAAAAAATCTTTATTTTATATTTGTCGCAATTATTATTATTATCCTTATATAATTCGCCACATTTCATTTGTCATAGATTATTATTTACTACTTTTAATAAACTTTACTACTTTTTATAAACATAAACGAACATATTTCAAACCGAATAATGTATTGTAATTTTTAATAATCGCATTTTAACAAGCGAAAATGTTGAACAGTCATTAGCCTCTAACATTTCAAGCTGTATTGTAAATATTTTCCTGTTTATACTATCCATAGTTTCA
>NW_017259306.1:131358-145730 GCF_001594045.1 Atta colombica | reverse complement strand
TAACACTCACACACACACACACACACACACACACACACACACACACACACACACACACACACACACACACACACACACACACACACAATAAAACAGTGTGTTACTTATATATTTTATTCGCGTTTGTTAATAATTAGATATGCAAAAATAGATAATTCGTTTTCCTTTATAAAAACCGCCTTGAACTAAGAAATCAATAAATAACTGTCTAAATAGCTAACTAGAATCGATACTTAAAAGCTCGTCATTCTATGGCCACAAAATTTTAACAACTCCACAAGGACTTACATACGTTTAATTGACGGTCGGTGTATTTTAAGCTTCCTATACAGGAAAGCCTATATACCCCAGAGACTTCTGATACAGCCTGAAATGCACTAGCTACTAGGAAGACGGGTTTTCGTTTAAAATTTTACTCACGATCACACGAAGGATCGTTCGATAGAATCGAGTTGCATGTAGCCACGTAGGTGCATTGTGATATTTCTATGCCTCGTGACGCTTCATATGGGGTGTTCTATAAAGTTTTTATTAAATAGAATAATAAACAAAATTAAAGAAAAGAAAATTCAATGTAATGTAATATGTATTCCATAATCGATGATATCAGTCCATAATAATTATTCGCGAATGCAAGTGAATAATGACAGATAAATAATCAATTAATTATTTTTACGAAATTTTCATTTGAATTTTAATAGAATATTTATTTTTAATTAACAGAATATTGAATTATGAATATTGAATTGCAAAAACTGTCGTAAGGGTAGAAATTAGCTGTAACGAAGGGTGCAAATTTTGCAAGGCACCCGGTAGGGAGACTTTTATTCCACCTTCGTCGCGCGTAACAAGACATCTTCCGCTTTAAGCACAGCCCGTCGTACATACATAGATACAATCAGACATCGGTCGATCCCGTCGTGGGGATGGCGCGTTGCTTGTTTCGCCATCGCGACGTTAGTTTCCGGCAGTCTCGACGGCATTTTCGTCTGGAAGTACGCGACACGAGAAACCGCTGGCCATCCGCTGGTACGAGGGATGCAGACGGGATTGCTCGCACACCGTACCAGACTAACTCCCGCGTGCCTGCCCGGGGGACATCTATGCGGTCGCGGATGGTTGCGTTCGCGTCTGCACGTAGATGTCGTCGAGTTACATGCGACTTCGCAATGCAAAGATATTAGCATGGTAATATCTCTCCCACATTTTATGTTCCTACTATTTTACGTTCTGTTAAAAATAGATTTAGAACATATTAAAATGTTCAAAGTACATTCTACTTGTCTAACTCAGTATGTTTCGAGGTGTATGGAATGGGAATCGAGGTGTATCGTTCTATTATATATATCGCTAATTCTCGCAATAAAATAATACTGACTGTGTTTCGAAGAAAAAGATTTAATGATTACAAGAAACGGTTAATTTATTTGCGATATATTTTATGACACTAATATTGTATTTTATTGTATAGAACCAAAAAAAAAGTCCATAATTTCATTGGCAGTTTTTTCGCATATAAGAATGAGATTGCAATCGCAGTTGATGCGATGAGAATGGCGCTAATTGCGAAGAACGGGACCGAAGACCGCGCAAAAAGAAGCTTGCATCGAAGTTGGGAAGCAATGCAGCAGTGCGGGCTGCTGAACTGCTCCTTGAAATATCTCGCTCCAGAAGCAGTTTCGACTTCTATTTAGTGTAAGTCGGACGAAAATAAGTTACGAGAAATAGACGAAGGGGAACGGCGGTGTGTTTGTCCCAGCAACATCGCACTTAAGCACATAACAACAGATACGAGGCGCCAGAATCGAGTTATCACGCCTGCGAACATAGTTATCGAATAAAAAGATTATTGAAGCATTTATTGGTTACAACAGTCTCAGAGGAACGCTCCGAAGGAGAAAGTCCTCGATCAAGCTCCTTCAACAACGATCTAATACCCAGAAAAACGTTAACCAGTTATCTTTTCGAAGAGAAAGCTTTTCTTTGTATTAAAATCTCGATCTGGAAGAGAGCGTCGATAAACTTTAAAATTCAGTAAATTCAGAATAAACAATACGTTTAATGGAAATTAATGGAGGTAAACAAGAATCAGGGTTGGGTAAGTTAATGTTTTTTTTTAACTAAATAAAGTTAAAGTTAATGGCTTTACAAAATTAATAAAGTTAAATTAAAAGTTGAAGAAATAAAAAATCAACGTAAATTAAGTCAATATTGAATTAACTTAAATTAAAAAAAAGTTAATTTTGAAAAAAATTATTTTTTAGATCAAAATGTCCCAATTTTTCTTAAAGTGAGATTAAATAACTACAATGTAGATTATTAAGTAAATTAAATTTTTAATTTTTTTATTCATATGTGATATAAATATATAACACATAACGATATAACTATATAAGTTATATAACTTTAAAAATATAAAGTTATATAACTTTAAAAAACAGTCGTAAAGAAGATACAAGATCAGTGATTATTTTTTAATAAGTCTTAAGCCATAAGAAATTGACCAATTACAATCGAATGCGAGAAGAATATTTGACTATAATTGGTCAATGTCTTATGACTTAAAGCTTAAAATATCTATTATAGATCCGGACTAAAGCTTATGGCATAAGGCATAACCGCATAAACCAATCAGAAGGCTGTATTAGCATCTTAAGAAACTACTTAAGATGGAAATTACTTAAGATCTTAAAATATGAACAGATTAGCCCTTAGTCTTATTATATCTTATTATTTTTCTAAAATATTTAAAAGAGATAAAAAAATTGTTTAATTTAAAAAAAGTTAAAAAGTTAACGTTTAAAAGTAACTTAGTTAAGTTAAAATTCATTTAAAATTAACTAAGTTAAGTTAAAAGTTATTAATTTTTTAACTTTTTTTTAAATGTTTTTTAATGTTTTAACTAGTTACTATCCAATCCTGACAAGAATAAACAGGAATGTTAAGCGATGTTGATTCAAAATTGTGAAACCCATTTCACTTTTTTTTATTTTTAAATAAAATATATTTAATAATAAAGATATAAATATTTTTGTATTTTGTGTAAATAACGTTTGGATTAACTTTTTTCGATGTCATAATGTATTCCTAAATTTAATTTGCTTCGTAATTCAATCCATTCCTTCTAATTGGCCATTTCAATAATAGAATGAAGAGAAATTTCAAATTTTAATCGGCTTGGTCTGATTTAAGCGTACATGTTAAGCCAGCGCTGATTAGTGAGTGCATTTCAATTTTCCTCTCTGTTAAACTTCATTTGTCTATCTGACAAGTGAAAATAGATAATGTCCGTACTTTCATAATAAACATTGTTATTATTTTGGTATTATTTTGGTATTGTTATTAGTAAATGTTAGGAGATTCAAATTTAATGAAGACTATTAAATGCTCTGAAGTCAAACATACTAAATTTATAAAACTACAGTTCGGACGAACTTTCATGGAGATCGTGTTTTGCAATTAATTCTTAGTTTCCAAGTAAACTGGCGAGTTGCCCAAGAAATTGATTTAAACAAACAAGTGCATCAGAGTCTACAAAATAAATATAATAATAAATTGAAAAGAAAATAATGTTAAGAAACCAATTAAAAAAGAATGTTAAGAAATCATTTTTAATCTAATATTAGAATTTGTAATAAACACAATATTTTAACTGATATAAGTACACAGAATATACAATTTATTTATTTGGAGTAGTAAAATTTATGAAATGTAATAAAACATTCTGTAATAAGGCACTACTAAGGGAGGATATTTTCAAATTATCTCCTAGTCATAGAGAGAGAAAAAAAGAGAAAAAGGAGAGAATTGTTCGCGTACCACTCGCAAATATTGCAGCCGTGACACCGGCATGCAGGTCCGTTCTCTCTTAGCTTTCTGTACCTGCCGATCGACATCGACAACGCGTCGATAATTAGTCGGTTCGTAGCTGCAAATGGGACACGGAAGTCGGCAGGTCGCTTCGTGATTCGGAATATATTGAATGTCACCGGGCACAATTGGATCACGTGTCTTGTCATGGCTTCACGCGCACCCGTGATATCAAGTCAATTTCTTTTCATATGAATGTAGAGATAAGCGTTTTACGATTAAGCTGATATTAAAACTATAAATGTCAGGTATTCTATCACACAAAAATGCAAATTATATTATAAATTATAATATATGTCTCCTCTCTCTTATAGAAATATATCTTTAAAAAAACGAAATAAAGAATGCAATCATATAAATTGTTGGGATAGTGGACGATTCAACAGAAATTCAAGATATTCAATTCTCTTTTCTTGTAGATAACAATCTAGATTTATTCTCAGCAGAGAGAAGGAGAGAGAAAATTCTTAAATAGAAACAACTAAAATTTAAGTTACGATTTTACTTAATGCAATTCATTCGCGCGTATATATTTAATCCTCTAGAAACTGTGCATGAGTCGAATATCTGCATTATTGAATGTTCATGTAATCCAAAACACAACGTTTCAATAAAATGATTATTTTGGCTCAGGAATTACGTCGCCCTTACATTTTTTACTTTATGATTATAAAATGAGATTCTTAATACATCACAAACTCTAAGCTCACAGTATATAGGTGTTTACAGACACGCTTGTTGGAATTGTAATTGCACTAATGAAACATATGACATCAAAGCCTTGCCTCGACACGAGTTCTCTGAAATTTCAAAATTATTATTTACTCTGTACGATGCGACACGCAGATCCATATTCCTCGATGATATGGATATTGTGCACACGTATGCGTTACAAACGAGCATCGAGGCTTCAAAGGCAACTCCAACATCTCTTGTACTTGCTACTCAACTGTAATGACTAAAGGGATCGTGTACATGGAACCATAACGAGGGAGCTTATGTGTGTTGCCGATATACGTCAGATAAATTGTGCGTTTGATGAGTCGCAGGTTTGTCATGACGCGGCTTTCTGAGATGTAAAGAAATCTGATATTGAAATTTGACGAGATAATGTAAAACTCGTAATTAAAAACTTCGTTACGTGCTTCTCTACACGATGCAAACGCATCGTGACAGTTCGTCATGTTAATCTGATATAGTCAAATTCTGACATCGCGGGATCGGTTTTGCTTCGGAGTTTTGGATCTCTTGTTGGAATGTTTAAAGAAAAATAATTCACCGTGACATAAATCAGCGGTAAATTAAGAGCATTATTTAATTCAGAATATTATTTTGGCGAATTTCATTTTTATACTTTCATTTTCATATGCATGATATTGAATTTATAAATGATTCATTAAAAAAAAACAAATTTTTTTCATTAATTTTTCTTTCTTTTCTTTCTTTTTTTAAATTACGAGTTTCTTCTTCTTATTGAGTAATGATGAAACGCAGCCAGTGGAAGTGATTGTCGAATTAGACATTGGTGTCAGAGTCATCGTCGAAAGAAAAATGCGGGTTAAAATTGAAGTGAGAATGGCATTCGCGAGAAACCAATAGCACTCATCGAAATGTCAAGCTCTTTTGCAACGCTCGAACGAACATATATGTATGTGCACAGTTTCAGATTCGCGCTCGTTAACCTGGTCATCTTTCTCGTTCCTGACGGCAGAAAAAATATAGCGATAGAACCAGATACGTTTCGCGTTCTAACACCATGTTTCCTGCATCCGGCGTCCCATTAAACTGTATTAATGCTTTCCTCTTTCCTATCATGTTTTTTTTTTATTATACAAACACAAATCCTTTTATTTAAATATCGAGAGATGCAACGAGATTTAAATATAAACATGGATAATTGAGAGCTTTTGTCCCATTTTTCCTTTTGTATCAAAAATTAAAGAATATATTTTTTTTAGAAAAATTTTTCTCTTCCCCAAATATCAGGACGAGAAAACATTTTTGTATTACTTTCGGACTTTAGTTAAAAGAATTGTTGTGACATTTATTCAATCGCAACTTCAATAATACAATAAAGATTTTTTTCCCCAAATATCAGGATGAGAATGCATTTTTATATTAATTTCGGACTTTAATTAAAGCAATTTTGTTAATATTCAATCGTAACTTCAATAATATGATAAAGATTTTCAACGATTTACAATCTTAGACACGCTTAGAATTTTTGTATGTTTACATTGAGAGGACCGAAACGTTTGCAATTTTTGACTTTACGTAATTTAGCAATACATTTATTTGTGTATTTGCGCTAAAAAAATATTATACTTTAATAAATATTTACTTGAATAATCTAAATAAATATTTATTTTTTAAATGTAAACATATTTATTTGATATAAAATTTAATTTAACTAGCATTTTTTATATCCAGTAAATATTTACTGTAAATAAATGCTTATTTAATATTAATTCAAAGAAATATGTATTAAGATTTAGTAAGTTTTGTTCAGTGTATACATCTGCGTAGGGTTTTATTAATCTTTCATTTTGATTTTATTTTTAGAACCTTATTTATTTTATCATTCTTGTATTATATTTTTACGAGTTTAGATTTAGAAAAAATAATATATTTCCATTTCGATTATTTCTTTCTCAGAGCAAACATCACTCTTCGCGAAATATATTTTAACGAAGGGAAATAATAATAACCAGGCCTTCATATTTCTCTCTCATCTGAAAATCCTCCCCTCTTTCGAGTTTCTTCTTGCAACGCCACGATGTTCGGAAGCACCGTTCCGCGTCTTGCCAATTTTTTTTCCGGGTGATGTTTTCATCGCGCGACCGCGATGTGGAACCGCCAGCAAAAATTCCTTACGCCGTAACTCACCGCACGTCTGCGTTGTGCAATACGCCGCCGTAACTTACGCCGGCTGGCCGCGATCGTAAAAGTAACGACGAGTTCGGGGGAGGTCAAGTGCGTTGTTATGCTGGGGCGAATGACCCGAAATGTGCACAGCAGGCGCTTAAGGTATTGGAGCGACCTCGCGGTGCAATGAGCGTGATTAAATAGCGCTTCTCTACTTTGTAATGTCATAGATTCCTCCACAAATTTACGAGACGTCCGATCAGAATCTACCCCTGCCTCGGGTTCGCTCTCGTTACGCCTCGTACACGCGCGCATGAGCACATACTGGTATTTGATCGTATCTCCCGATAACATACTGCATATAATTCGAATAGTGTATTTGCCTGAAACTACAGATACGTAATATATGTGTATTTGTATGATTATATATTTGGAAATGCGTGGATATTTGAATTGGTAGAGGAATATACTGATCCGCGAATTTATGTGAATATCAGAAATTCAATTCATTTCGATCTATCACATACACATAAAATGTATGAATATTTTATATTTCAAATGACTACTTTCCTTCATTTTCAATGTAATTCATTTCTTAAGTGCTATGAAGATTTAATCGATAAAAGAAATTAAGACAGGCAAATTATAGAAAAGAGAAAAATATCGCGTCTATTTAAAAAAACTGATATTTTAAGCATTGCGTCTCATAAAAAATAATGGATTATTATTAAATCTTTTATGTAAATATGATCTTTTCATTTTTCTCATTTTTTTATATACTATTAAAATTTAAAACAAAATATATAATGCTACGTAGAGAAATATCTATAAAAAACAACTGCAAGAATGTATTACAATTGTGGCATCATGATAATATCGATTCACATACATATGTATATATACCGCAACTGCAACGATGCATTATGACGCGATTAAATTTTGTCGTTGCCAAAAATATGAGGCGGGTCAAATCGAACAATCTACGACACTCTCTATAACTTAGAGGCATTGCCCGTAGACAGGCGATATTTCACACTGCGCGAGAAACCGCAGACTGAACAGAGGCTGCCAATGAATTACGACATGGTCTATGTAACGTGCAATCGTGCGTATGTAATTTTCGGAAGACACACACAACGACAAGTGGTAACTCGAGCCTATGTCGAACCCATATAGCGCATATAAGCGTTTCCTATAATTTAATTAAACGCCCGTGGGTTTCAGGACTACTCAGGCTGCAGCAGATTTATCAGGGGTTGAAACCAGGCAATGACTCCTTTCAAGTCGAAACCGTCAAGAGAATACAGAACGTGTCAGAGGCGATCGATTTCCTACGTAGCTTGGAGGAGCTTAATCGGTGAGTCTTTTTCATTGAAGCATATGACACACATAAATAAAAAGCACGACATCTTTTGCTGCAAACAACATAGAAGTGCTTAGTATTCACACTTGATATTGATAAATGTGAATATTAAGTTTATTTTTTTATTATTTATAGCATGTTCCATATATTTTAATGAAATTTATTCCGAGATATTATATAAGAAAATATATAAGTTTAAAAATTAGTTAATTCCACAGTTTATTATCATCTTATATTTGCAAGCATATTCAATACATAAAAAAATAAAGCTTTGAGAGCATTTACAATAATGCGTGATGTTATAATATCTATAATATTAAAACCAATTTTGCCTATATTCAATTAAAATATTAATAAAAATAAAAATAAAAAAGGCTGTAAAGGTGAAGCAATAAAAAAAGAGATAAAAATAGTCAATGGAAGCCAACGCGGATATTGAAGCGTAATATTTAAACATTTATTGTTAAAATGTTATACAAGTATCGGAGTCGCAATCACAAACATTTCAACTACGTTTTTAGTCCTCTTTAGTACAAATATAGAAAATATTAAATTGAAAAATCTAAAGATCTAAAAATTTAAAAGTCTAGATCTATTTTCTACGTTCTCTTTAGATTTTTTTAATTTAAATTTTCTATATTTTTCGTACCGAAAAGGATCAAGAGCCATGATTGAAAAATTTACAATTGCGATATTTATGTAAAAATTTAACGATAAATGTCTAAACACTGCACTCCGACATCGTTAACTTTTATTAACTATTTTTCTCTCGATTAAAATACATGTTGTATTTAAAATTTTTTTATCTTCAATAGAAGGAAATGCAGCTGTTGAAATACTGTACCCTGTTTCTGTGCTCGTTGATTGTTTAGTACGATTGTTATTTTCTTGTAAAATGGCTCACCAACGGCGTGATGGATAAGGCTAGTCGTAGCACAAGTTGGCATGCTTGCATTGCAATTCACCAGTGGCTACGCATTTGCGCGACGCAAGTAATCAACAACAGCGAGTAATTGCCATCGCGGTGGTTTGAATTGGCCGGGCGTGGTAGTTACCGAAAACAACGACGTTATTGCAAATTGCCATACAATATCCAATTATTACAAACGAAATGAGCGTGGAAACTCCGCGGTGCATCGATCAAATGCGACAAAGCCACGCGTTAACACAGCACGCGAATTGCGGCGAACCAGCGTGCGAGACTTATGTCACTCTTCCGATGGGAAACGTGGCGAGTCCTTTCTCCCGCGTGGACAACTAATCCCAGTAAATGTCATTAAAATATTACAGATGGAGTAACAAATACGTCGTTCTCGACTGTCCAACGGACATGGCGAAGGATATCGTTGTGAGTCATGTGAGAGACGTAGCCTTGGGAAAGAGGACATATCATTATCTGCTGAGTGGCTTGGTGAGTCGAGCAACATAAAACTTAATTAAGTCAATCGTTCATATTCAATTCATTTAGCGATACCAAGTATCGCTTTCTTTCTATCTCGTAGTTAATTTTCCTTCTCAAGTCGCAATATCCAATAAATATTTTCTCCACAAATTGCTCGCTTGGAATGTCTTTTCAAAATGCTGTGTTAATTCTTTAGATGAACAACAACATTGTCCGATAAAATTGTTTTTGTAATACGAATGTGAATAGCCGTTTCCGATGTATTTTTGCTTACTGAATACGAATCCTTTGTCCAAATTTGGCTATCACATCACACAATTTTGAGAAAAAAGCGTCAAAGAGATAAAAAAAAACGATAATTTTAAATGTTTGCATGACATTGCAGCACCAACAGCAAATTTTTTTTTAATTTCGTTAACGCCACGTAAAAGTACCAACTTTTAACTTCAAAATGCATTTCGTTTCGTTTCAGCATGATTTTTGTTTTCGAGATATAGTAATTTAAAAATAGCTCTTTTCACATATAATATAAATATTAAAAAAAACATTTTATTCCATCAATACTGCATTATGAAAAGTAAGTGCTTTTTTACTTACATTATATAATCTGTTCGTTTAAATAAAAAAATAATATAAAATACAAAACACAATACAATTGAAAAATTATAATCTTCAATGTGTGTGTAATTTAAGATTAATTATCCTATACTGTAATTATCCTATATTATATTTACAAAACTTCAAAATAAATGTTTTTTATCTCTTTGATATCATTTTTCTCAAAATGATGACGTTATGTAATCAAAAGAAAGTACAACTTTCACTTAATTTTCGCGATTGTTTGAGAATCGTTTTGCATCAACATGTTTTTACATATTTCTTTTTATAAAAGCCAAAAATGCTTGTAATAGTGACGTTACACTGATATATTGATTGATACATTGAAATAAAGAATAAAATCCTTATTCACATCGTTACGAAATCGCTGTCAGTTACGCTTCATTCATTTAAAAACTAATTCAGAGTTGTTGATCCAATTCTCTGAACTAGTTTTTACGTGATTGAAGCATAACTGACAGCGATTTCGTAACGATGTGAATAAAAATTTTATTGACTTCACTTCAATGTACCAGTTTTTTCTTGTGGCGCTATTATTATGATATTTTTCAATTTTTATAAAAAAAAAGTACATAAGAAAATATAGAAATAAAATCTCCGAACAGCCGTAAAAAAGATTGCACTCCCCTTTGGACGACGGATTCGTATACCGCAAAAATATAGCGATTATTCACACTCGTGTGTTCCAAAATAGTGTTATCATTAAACTATATATAAAAGTAAAAATTACATTTTTATCTTCAATATGATTGAAATTAAAATTTAAACTATTTATTTTAATAATAAAAAATAAACTATTTTAGCTAACATTATCTATAAAATTGATATTCAGCCGAAAATAAATAGAACTTATTATTTTGCAATTACTTGAGAATTTCTTTCCTTTAAATATCGGTGACTTTCATTCCTAAGCTTCTTCAGCCAGAAAATTCCGTATGCAAAACAGTGACTTTCGCTTTACTGCGCGAAAGTGCTCTCACTTGTACACCATCTGCGTTATAACAGGATGGTGGGATTAATTCGCAGCATAGTGAAATTTTCGAAACAAGCGAGAACCGTCGCTCAAACTGACACGAAACGTTCCGTCGTGGGGGCAAGATCTTCGCTGGTGATGTCTCCGCCGTACTTTAGAATTTAGAGGATAGTTTGCTTGTGTTTAGCGGCTTCCAGCGAGTTGCTGCGGAAGAGCAGGCAGCATTACACTCCGGCGAAGATAGTTGTACATACCTGCATGTACATCTAGTTCCCTCTCTACGAAGCATGCCATTGTCATTTATCGCGTCATTCTCGAAACGGTTGCGCAGACGTGTCGATTCGCACATTTTCCTCGCTTTCTGCAATTCGTTTCCTTTTACCTCTTACTTCTATCTCTCTTCCACTAATCATCGACTTGAGAATTCAACGACCGAAGAGAACAATTACCAACGTTTAATTAGGGAGTGAGAGAGAGAACACCTTAGACAATTTCATTCTTCACACCAATTTCCATCGCCATATTTATAAATCTACTAAACATTCCGGCCTCTTTAACTAAGTTCCTCAGTAGAAATACGAATATAAATACGAGCCTAATAGTTGTTGAACAACTAGCAATGTCGGATATTACAAAACTTTATCCGCTCTCTGACCGCAAATGTAAAAGTTCAAAAGTCAACGCTGCAATGGCGGATGGGATGATATCAGACCAGCAAATTAAACTGGTAACGTGGCGAACTCGTTTGCGACGAAGTTAAACACGCATACAACGTTAACACCGTCCATGTATTATCTCCAACCGGTTGATGGATGATGGTAGAATGGCTGTGCAGTAGTAAAATAGTGAACAAATCAGCCGCGAGCTATACGAGATACAAAATCTAATAATAACACATTGCAATTAGAAACCAACTATTATTAGTTCAATATTATTAATTTAATTTTAAACAAAGTCATTATTATGCCGTTTCAAAGCGTTTCTTTCAGTATCGCCGTTATTTTCCGGCACTCAACCTCAGGAGAAAACTGATGAGCACTTAGTGATTCTTTAATATAATTGATTCTTGCCTTTTGTTCTTCGCTAGATTTAATTGTAAGTATAGGAATCAATCATATTAAAGAATCATTGAGCGCTCACTGATCTATTTTCTCTGCTAAACGCAGCCAATCTGTTCTCTATATTTTGCTCGTTAGTTTAACAATCGCGAAAATAAGTAATCGCAATTTTAATTGGATTTATCGTTTTGCAAGCGTTTACGCTTCGTGGGATGCGCAGACGTATCAATTTCCGCTCCTCTTGCTTCCCTCGTTTTCTCATCTCGTTCGAAAAAACTGCTGTACATTAATACAAATGACGAGCTTTTCACAGTTCCGAGATTTTGCCGCGTATAATACGCAGTAACAACGCAATATCAGCATAAAATTAGAATGCTACCTGCATTCGAGCTCAAGTAATTAAATACAGCGGGTCTAAGTTGAAATCGAGACGTCAGTCCTACTTACGTTTTTCATAAGGGAACAAAGGAAACGCGGTAATAACGCGCCGTAATAATATTACAATGACTCAAGTGCCCGTTCTCGAGTCGACTTTAAAGACGCGACGAAAGATCAAGAACTTCGTTGGTAGGCGGACGCTTTTCACGAAACTATAGACTGTCCCTTTAGAATGCCGAAAACTAAAATGGGAGCTGTAAGACTAGCAACCTTTATCACGCAAATGAACAAGAATAGCTTTGTATATCTCGTAGATCCCTTGTATTCCCTTCGTGTATCAATCCTCCTGTATTATATTTATATTTTGCTGTAATCAGATAATGGACGACCGATGGGAGAGCGAAGTGATAGAATATGGCGCCATCAACATCACGGGCTTTCGCATCGTGGACGCCACTCGACCTCACGTCAAGGATTTCTTAGCCAACTGGCATCGCCAGGATCCCGCCACGTCTCAAGGCGCCGGTCGTGAATCCATTTCCGTACGTATATATTCACGTATCAGCAGCGCCTCCCTTGCGAGACCCCGTCGTCACTTTTTCTCATGCCTGTCCTTCGTCGGTGGCTTCTATATGCTTTCACGGTTTGCGTCCAGAGGGGAAACTACCCTTCGCACGAAATCCTCGGAATGCCTGCCGAGTGTGGTGATTTCCTCCCGGTGGATCGAACACTTTCTTCGCTTTCCTAGAGTACTCGTCGTCGACCAACGACGGGCTCGTACGAAAGTTTCGTACGAGAAACGAGAATCAAACAAGAATCGTCGCAGATTCGTTCGCACGCGCGATCTCGTGTATTTCGCTTACTCGTGTGTCTTTGTATGCACAGCGGCTTGAGACCAAACTTGTTAAACAGCACCCGCATGTAGAAACTTGGACTTTTCAGCGCGTTTATAAAGTGCCGCTTGCTCAACCGTATCCGTCCGTGCGGATTGTGTTTCGCTTTCCTCTTAATGACCTTTACTTCGTCCCTGCGTTAATATTTTTTTCCAGGTTTTTGTATGAGTTTAACAAAAACGAATGTTTAACAATGCGGGACAATGCAGTTCTCTAAAATTACTTTTTTATAAAACTTTTTGTCAACGAACGATTTTTTCATTCGATAATTACTAGTACAACATTTAAACTAGGTTAGATTGAAATGGATTGCTGAGTTAAATATGAAATTAGATTCTAATCGAGATAAAAAAATATTAAATTTTAATATCTATTTATTTTATTATATTTATTTAAAAACGTTGACATCTAGTTATAATTATGAAAAACTTTATGATAATATCGATCTATAATGCTCCATAAAAAATAAAAGTTTTATTTATTTATCACATTTTATTAAGAAGCAAAATGTTGTTTATATAAATGATTGATAATCATGATTATGATGTAGTTATTTGTTATTTTATTTTTAATCCCGTGAAATCATATATTAAGAGACGTACCAACTCGATAGTTTTGCGTGAATTTCGCTGTGCTACAAGAAGCGACGAATATAATCTCTAAAATGGATACACGACTAACGGGATTTCGGAGTAAAGTTGTGTGGGACACTATCTATGGATCTGAAAGCTCTCTCGGAGACAGGCCGCATGCAATCTAATGCAACGATTATCGTGCTCGATCGTTATATTCAGCGAGCACCAAACGCGGTTTTCCAACACTGGCGAAGTGCCCGAGGTACTCTTGTCTCTGTGAATTTACGTACACCACAACGTGATGACGAATTCCTCTCTCGATCTCGCGAAATTCTTGATTCTATCGAGGAATGGAGTCTCTCATTAGAAATCAGAGA
>NW_017259306.1:123290-131258 GCF_001594045.1 Atta colombica | reverse complement strand
TATATATAGACATATAGAAATGTGCGAATTAATTCATTGCGCACGTGTATCAAAATTAGGCACAAGCCGCTCTGATGTACGACGCTGTGTTCGTCCTGGTTGAAGCCTTCAACAAGCATTTGAGAAAGAGGAATGACAAAAATAATATGAGACGAGTAACATCGACCAGCAATCAGACCATAAACGGAACCAAACCTTTAGACTGCTACCACAATCGCGGTTGGGTTACTCCGTGGGAACACGGCGATAAAATCTCCAGACTTTTAAGAAAGGTAAATGAATATTCCATTAGCAAAAACTAATGCAATAACACATGTAACATTCTTAAAATGATTATTGATTAATATATTTTCAAATATGTAAATATATATGTAAACGTATCATTATCTACACATTTATAAATTTTTAAAATCTTATATATGAATTGTGCATTGCTGACCAAGATATATTGAATCAAATAAATGGGCGAATTAGCGTAAATTATTGTTGTAGAATTTTAGATTTCCATTATCAGTTTTTAATGGCTATTTACTATCGTTAAATATGTTATCGTATCATTCAAATTTACACTTCAATAGTACGTACGCGTAATTGTAGAGATAGGTAATTTATTTTCAAATTCCCGAGACTCGAGACACAATCCAGAGGACAGGAGTACTCAATGTGTTGCGAAATACCGTGGCGACCGAAATTGCCACGGACCCTCCTCGACGTATCTCTGCTCTTGACAGTAATTGGCGGTTATTCCGACTCTAGCGGAATTCCTGCGTTCGCGTCAAATAGTCCTCCGTCATTCCCTTACGTATACATGCTGTTACTCTCGTAACTTTTTTTGCCTTTTAATCCACTACCGTTTGACAATTTATCGTGTCAAAATTGAACTTGTTGACAACAAGAAAACATAATCTAAATATAAATTTTGCATTTTTTTCAATATCCAAAAAATATTATATATATAATAATCTGTTTCTTTATATATTTTTCTATTCTTTTTCTTGACTTTATTCTAGAAATATGTAATGGCAAATAAGGATATCAGGATATCCTTATTATAATGAGATATGACATGTGCTATTAGAATTTATTTACGTGCAGGTCGAGATCGAAGGATTGACGGGAGAAATACGATTCAATGATGATGGCCGACGACAAAATTATACGCTTCACGTCGTCGAAATGACTGTCAACAGCGCTATGGTGAAAGTAAGTTTATTTAAAAAATATGTAACATATTTAATTTGAATACTTGATAACCTACAATTTAAAATGTAAATTATTTAAGAAGTCAAGTCTCTATCACAATTAACTTATCTTCTCTCACGATTAACTTTTTTATAATATATGGAATATGATATATGGAATACTAAAAACATTAAGCAAATCATATATGTAATTTATTGTTACAGGTTGCTGAATGGACTGATGAGGCTGGTTTTCAACCAATAGCCGCAAAATACGTGCGACTTCGTCCGCACGAAATTGAAAAGAATAAAACCTACATTGTTACTACAATATTGGTAAGTTCATCTGTGTGTTCATATAATATATGCACGATTGAGATCAATTGTAAAACAATAACGTGATAATTTTGGTTGATAGGAGGAACCTTTCATAATGAGGAAAATATCGGACACAGGTGAAGTATTAATGGGAAATGACGGTTATGAAGGATACTGCAAAGACTTAGCTGATCTTATAGCAAAGAAATTGGGCATATCATGTAAGTTTGTTGTGACAAATAATTTCCTTTAAAAATTGCACTAATCTCTTAGAAACCATGTAATTAAATTAATTAATTCTCTCTCTCTAATATTAGATATAACTATTAATAAATTATGTATAAATTTTGAACATATACAAACCAAGTATTTATAAAGTCGAATCAAATCGAATCGAATCGAATCGTTTATTTGAAACGAATCAAATTTGAATTTCTCGGATTTGTATTGAAAGCTAGTTTAAAAGTATTTTCAACATTTCAAATTTTTTAAATAAATGAGACAATATCCATTATGATTCGATTCAATTTAAATTCAAACTATTCGTATATACTTTTAATAAATTTATATATTACATTAAGTTAGTACGTATAAATTTAAAATATGAACATTTATCCAAAGTAAAAAAAATCTAATCATTATAATTTATTATTATAATATTATTAAAATATTAAATATTGTCATTTTATACAAAACATTTATTTTCTTGAAATTTACTTAACGTCTATTAAATACAGTACTGGAACAATGTTGAAGAAAAAGAGAAGAAAGAGACCGCAAGTCTTTGTTTCGGTGCTTCCCTCCGGCAGCGTACGCTTCCGAATAATTTTTAATTATTAATGCTAACGACTCTCATTTAACTCGCACAAGAATTAATAATTCAAGCAAGAATTACTTTTATTATGAGCAAAATTTGCCGAAGTCAGCCCCACCCTTGACAAGTACCTAAAAGACGTAACGAAGCCTCTTCCGCGCGCGGAATCGATAATGGAAAAAGTTTCGCAGAAGAAATGCTGTTTCGCGCACCCCGTAAAGTACTTTCTTACAAATTTTCAGACGAGCTGCGGATCGTGAAGGACAGAAAACACGGCACGGAGAACCAGGACGTTTCAGGCGGTTGGGACGGTATGGTCGGGGAGCTTATCAGAAAGGTAAGTTCCAGTAATTTCGTTGTGTCCGCTACATCCTCAACGTGAAACGCTTTTTCTTCCCCGAAACCGGTCTCCCCGGAAGTTTACGCGGAAAGACGCCTCGAGTAATTGAACCCAGCTTCTCGCGAGAGGGACTATTGATCGTCGCGCTGTCGTATAGTTCAAATGCCCTACGAAGGAGCTGTTTTATCTCCCGATAGCGAGTTTGAACCTGCTCCACTAGATGCCCTGAGCTTGCAAGCTCGTTAGTCGCGATTCGATTTTAAGTTCCATCTGGTGGGAATTTAGGATAAGTCCAAAGCACCCGAGCTTTCAGTTACATCTCACGTAGGTATGCCCGCTTCCGTGCTTCAGAAGATATTGAGGATAGAAAACAAAAGCATGATAAAATTGAGAATTCTATCATAAGGCGCTTTGAAAGATTATGCAATTTTAAGAGAATCTTTTTCTTTCCCAAATTTTATATAAACAGATTCAGCTATGAATGTAATAATAATTGAAGAAGAGAAATCTAACTGCAGAACCAAAAGCACAAATTATGCATAATCGTCACAGTAAATCCTCATCATATTTCTTTGTCTTCAGTTTTATCTTATTATTCATCTTTGTTCTCTAGTTACATTTATAATTGCGCTCAAGAAATATGTAAATTATTGTAATTAATAGTTGATGATTAATGTTTTCTTCGGAAATACAATCCATTTAAAGTTTATTTGATATTTCCTTTTTTTCAATTAATATGTTTATTATCATATCTTTTTTTATTAGAATGTTTAAAAATTAATGCTTTTTCACTTTTGTATTATTTAGCCGTAATTTTAATGTTAATATTTACATCAGTTATTTTATTCGATTCGCAGGAAGCCGACATAGCAATTGCTCCTCTGACCATCACTTCCGAACGTGAACGCGTGATCGATTTTAGTAAACCGTTTATGTCTCTCGGCATTAGTATCATGATAAAAAAACCCATTAAACAAAAACCCGGGGTCTTCAGTTTTCTGAATCCGCTGAGCAAGGAGATCTGGGTGTGCGTTATTTTCTCTTACATCGCAGTTTCTATCGTCTTGTTTATTGTATCGAGGTAAGAAATTTTTTATCAAGAATTGTAATCTTTTTGTATGAAAAATTTAAATATAGAAAACGAATATTTTTAAATTAAATATAAAAATAATTCAAGTTAAAGATCGACACTTATTATAACGCTTATTATCAATTCCCTTTTCCATACCAATAATTAGACGTATCTTATTAGAATCTAATATATTATTAATTCGTAGTTATAGCTAATCTAAATATAAATTATGAAAAGATAAATCGATGCATTTCTCATTTCACAATTAAGCGAAGAATTAGTCGTTTATATTAATAGCATTAATCAGATCAATCATAAAAAGGATTTTGTCTATTTTTAGTCTAGCTAATAAATAAACTAATAAACCTTCTATATCAGTTATATATTAAGACAATTATGATTATATTTACTACAATACAAACTACAAATTGTTTGTCACTTGCATATATCTTGCTATATATTTACATTTCTTATCTTATTAATGCTTGCATCACTACGATCGAACGTAGTATTTCGTCGATAATAAATCAAATAAAGATTCATAATTTATATTAGCTCAATCACGTAAAGATCAAAAAGTATATTTTAAGTCATCCGTTATATTTGCACTGAAATAGTGCAGCCAAGTAATTGACATTACATGCAACTATTAAGATATCTTGACTAGATATTTGCGAGAACTTTCAGTCTTTAACGAGGGCAATCTGTAACGAGTAAAGGGAGAAAGTTTTTAGATAGTCCCGTAATTAATGAGACACTTTAAACATCGTTTGAATGAGATCTTCTACTTGGTACGGATGATGCATACGACATGCGTGATATTACTTGAGAATATGATTTCGGACTATAAAATATCAATCCAATTTTCAAATTTTTTATAAAGTGATGTTTAAATATATGATGCATTAACTTTGAAATAAATCTACTACGGCATCACACGCATATAAAATTACAGACGTAAGTTTTAATTTTATTGACATGACAAGCCAAGCAATCTGCATTATTACATATTACTAAAAAATATAAAATAACATTTAGAAATATTTTCTTAAATGCCTCTTAAACATTTTTTATCCTCTTATATTTTAGAAAGAACAAAACATTCGTGAGTAATCTTTAATTTTTTAAATTTTTCTTCAATAATATAGATTTTCGCCATATGAATGGAGAGTTCTAACCATAAGTGGTAGCACAGATTCAGCTATTAGTGGACGAAACGATCCCGGTTTGCAGCATTCACATACGCCGCAAGGTTCTCCTCATATGCCAACTTCCAGCATGGCCAACGACTTCAGCATCGTAAATAGCCTCTGGTTCGCTCTGGCGGCGTTTATGCAACAGAGCTGCGATATCTCGCCCAGGTAAACACACGACTCATGTTATTAATTTCTGACAGTAATTAATATCTAGTTGAGAAGAGGTTCGCGTAAACTTAGCAATTTTTTTTTACAATCGCTGGATTTAATCCAGCGTTGGCTAGCACTCGTGCTATACGTCTTGAATTTTAAATACTTAATTATACCCACTCGAAGCGGTTTTTCCCTTTAATTATTAGACTCATCTCTCTAATTATTAGACGCATCAATTGCCATGACATTTACTCTGCAGCCCAAAAACAAATTAAATTTAAACTTTTACTCGCAAAATTTGTATTTTTGGGGCGAATTCGTAAATTTCTTTTTCATGTTCTTCGATTGTTCTGGATTTCACAATCATCATTTTTTTAATGCTTCTAAATAATGCCTTATTATATAGATGAAACGTCTTTTCCCATTGATTACCAAATATACATATGAACAATATATAATATCGAGATAGTCGTATGTCAAATATTTATTCAACAAATTTATTTTTTTTCAATATTATTAACTCAACAATTTCATAAATTTAATTCAAACTTTAATTACATCATAATTAATATCAGAAATTGAAATGAATGAAAATTTTTTTTCATTCTCTTTTCTCTCTTTAAATATTTTATTATTTAGCTTATATATTATACAATTTATATGTTATATATTTATGTTTGTAAAAGTATCTCACACTCACTAAAGAATTCAAAATTCAAGAAAAGAAAAAGAGAACATATATTAATGTAGCAGAACTCGTGTAAACAAAGCATATGCCACAGTACGATTTCACGCTATTAGTCAGGATTTGGGTGGGATCAGATATTTATCTCAAAGATAGATGTAAACTTGTGAGAGAATGAGAATGAGAGAGAGAGAGAGAGAGAGAGAGAGAGAGAGAGAGAGAGAACAGTGCGCGCAAGTGGCTCCCACGTTCCTCTCGGCTAATTATAGCCGCCCACTCTTGCCTCCCTCCGTTTCCGTTTCCGCGGTATAAGCGCAGGTAAGTACATAAAGGCACAGGGAGAATAGCTCCCTTTACCCGGGACAGGTCGAGCGCACAGCCTGGTAATAGGATGAATCGGGTAAGATTCTAAGAGCTTCCCAGTTGACGTTTAAAATCTCTCGTGTAAATTGTTAAAGCGCCTCTCCGCAGGTGAAACGTTTGACTTAAAAAGCTCTTTACAGCATTTCGAAAGATACTTCGTGCTAAATACGGCCAAATAAATAATTTTAATCATTTCTTTTTATAGACCCCAATTATTCCATTTGTATATACAGGACAAGAAGCTTATATCAAGAAATTGATTTCACCGTCGTGAATATACATGTTGTTAAAATTAAAATCGGGTTTCTGGGACGTGTCATATATACCTATACATACGTATCAAAAGTTGAAAATCTTTCATTATTGATATCCTTTGTAATACACTTTGTTGTTCCAACGGCGCGCACGATTACTACAAGTACTATAGAAAGCGTTATTTGATTTTTAGAGTACTTGCATATACTTCGCCATTATTTTCGCGATAAACACAATGTTATTATTATCAGTGCCGTCATTATACTCTCGTTAGCAAATATTTCAATTGTTCTTATCTTGTGCACTGCTTCACTCGTGCTATATAAATACGTTCATACTACAAATTATTCGTCAAGATTGATAATACACGTATATTGCAATCAAAATGTGCTTATTCTTTATAACATAAAGCTCGAGTAAGATTGATTAGATCGGTATTGCGCAAAACAATTCTAATTCAAATTATGTTAATTAAATGCAAGTTTATAATTTACAGAAAGAAATCAGAGATATGGTCGCAATAAAATTGGCGACCTTATTGTGCAACGCATAATTTAGATCGGCTTTATAATCGCTAGATGATTATGGTCGCGCGAGACTAGACTCATTTGAATAAAATATAATGCCGCACGTGCAAAAATTCACAATACATATAGTAAAAAAATATTGCACATCTTTTAATGCTTTATTAATTTTATTTTACATATTACTGTAATCATATGATAATTTCTTTTAAATATAATATTTAATCTTATAAAATGGCATTAATTGAGTTTTTTGAAAGTTATTTAGTTATAAAGTTATAATAATCAATATTATAATAAAAAAATATTTGAAATAAGTAAGAAAAGAGCCACTGTTGAAGCTAGATCTTAATGTTCTCTCAATAATATTTTTATATATAATACATTTAAATTTTTCAGTTATACAAACTACACAAAGTGCCACAAGAAATAATTTTTTAAATGGGCTTGAAAACAGTTCACAGAGAATCTTTTTAAAAATTTAAATGAAAGAAAATATATAAAAGTTGGCAATAAATAAATCATATCAGAAATAATAAAAAGATTCTTTTCTCTTTTAATTAAAGAGTTATGAATTATGAAGAGGGTCTTTAGAAGTTGAGCATTAAAGAACCAAAGAGAAAAATTTCTCTCGGCTGTCTCAGAGCTCGATAAATTTCGCATTTTTGAATTAACTGTCTGTCGAAGTCGACACGAGTGAATTCGTATAACAAGAATTTCTGTAATATTAATTCATTTTTATAATTAATTATGAAATATTTACAATTTCAACACGCAACAATTTCTTTGAATTAAAACTATTACAGTAATTGTCGATATATGGAAACTATTTTTTCAAAGACCTCGTTAACATTACTCTGATATATTTCATTATGTAATACATTTCTTGGAATATAATCACGGGTTGGGTAACGATTTTGAGCAAACACTTCAGGCTGCAGACAAGTGCCACATCTATAAACAAAGCATAATTTGCTCGCATATTCAAAACATTGTAGTTGGATAGGAGTCCAGTATGAATAGAATATTCACGTGGCAATGCTATATTGTGCTTTAAAGCACGCTAC
>NW_017259306.1:96238-123190 GCF_001594045.1 Atta colombica | reverse complement strand
AGATTGACATGCATTATGGCTGTTATTATAACGAAAAGATAAAAAAAATTAGAAAATATTTTCTTTTCTTTCTTTCGTTAAAATTTAAAAATATCTTTGTACAATTTTTCTATTTATTTTCTTGGCAGTCTTCTGCAGTCATAATTTTTGCGATATAAGTAACAATAATAACTTAACATTCAGTTTTAGAAATCATATAAAACTGTATATCATTGCTAGAGAATTGCAACAAAAGTGAACGTTACGAGTACGCGCATTTTGTCGTTTACGCGAAACAGACCGCGTGCTCACTCCGAAACTGGGTCTCAATTAATTTACATTTGGCTGTATCCAGTGCACCACCCCATCCTAGTAGCCCTCTTGATTAATGGTTTAAATATTCGCGCGGTGGCGATATGAATTGTAAATTTCGTGGAACCCGCGCGAACGACCACCATTCCTCCATTCTCCTTCTCTGCGCTTCTCTTCCTCTTCTCCTTGGACTACCCTCGCGCGCGATCTCGATGCTCATCCTGCACAAATCTAAATCCGATGTGTACACACATAATTAACGATATCATGTTTCTTGTTTGCGAGTAGTAAGACTTGAATTGTACCGACTAGAAAAAGATCTATTGTTTATGCAATGCACGGATAAAGTGAATGCTAATTTATTTAATTGTAAACTGATATCACAGTCTTTACATTACTTTAAAATTTACATATTACATATAATGAAAGAAGTCTATATCTCAATATTTCAATGTTCTATTATCTATATATCTATGAGTTACGTACTCGTATTTTGTGTGTGTGTGTGTGTGTGTGTGTGCGCGCGCGCGCGCGCGTGCGTGCGTGCGTGCGTGCGTATGTTGTGCGTATGTGTGTGTTTTGTGTGTGTGTGTGTGTGTGTGTGTGTGTGTGTGTACAAACATATTTATTATTTATTTTAAGTTAATAATTCCCGAATAATTCAATTCGTAGATCCATATCTGGTCGCATAGCTGGCAGTGTCTGGTGGTTCTTCACTTTGATTTTAATATGTTCCTATACCGCAAATCTCGCCGCATTTTTAACCATCGAGAGAATGGTCACGCCAATTAACTCACCAGAGGATTTGGCGGCGCAGACGGAGGTACAATATGGCACCATCCTTAATGGTACCACTTTGGATTTTTTTCGGGTAAATATTCAAGAGGAATGTTTAACCTGTTCCAAATTAGACAAACGTCATTAAATTTTCTATGTACATTTCATTATCGATCCGCATTCATTTTCCTTTTTCGTTCGTTTGCAGAAATCTCAAATCAATCTCTACAGCAAGATGTGGGAATTTATGAACTCACGGAGAGACGTGTTTGTACAATCATACGAAGAAGGAATAGAAAAAGTAAGAACAAGTAAAGGCAAATATGCGTTTTTATTAGAAAGTCCGATGAACGATTACATCAATGAGAGAGAGCCCTGCGACACAATGAAGGTCGGGAGAAATCTCGATGCCAAAGGTTTTGGTGTCGCGACACCGCTAGGATCCCCACTCAGGTGAGTACTCATTGGCAGAAAGCTCTCTATAAAAGTTAACTTCTTTAGACTTTGCTAATAAAATAATGTAAAATTAAAAACGCAAAAAATATTGCAATAAAATATATAATTTTAAGTTGCCTTATATTTTTTTCTACGCATCCATACAGTAGTGCTACAGTAATTCTAAACGATAAGTTATTTATGGCATGAATTATAATATGAATTAGTAGATCCGTTGGAATAATTTCACATCTGCGTTAACAATTATTGTACTTTCCGTATCTCATCAAACAGCAGAGAAGATCTTTGATATATTTTCGTTGTATAAACAGGAGAGAGTAGGTAATTAACGAGGTTTTGTAGTCATCAAAGTGAAACAGAGATCTCTTTCTTTCTTTATCACTCTTTCATGCGATCACATCGTCTTTGTTTCTTTTAAATCTTTTTGCGGCTTTTCGCTTCTCGTTTCGCTGTGTTCGGAATGTCATCGCACATCATTACACACAATTAGCATAGAAAAACTCGTACTCTCTTTTCCATGCCATTACCCATTATAGGACACGTTCATCAACCAACGTCATTTCCTATCGTGTTTCAACAGCGCATTAACATTTACCTTTCAATTTGTATAAAATCTGTTTATATCTTTATTCGAAATTTTTTTTTTGAACAATTCAACACATTGTAATCTTTTTTTAAGCCAATATTTCAGTTTAAATATTATTTTTAAAACTAAAATAATAATAATATTAACTTAATTATTTTAAACTAATTAAATTATAAATTAAATACTTTATAAATTAAATACTTAATGATTACTAATTCCTCAAATAAACAATCTTTTAAAAATTAAATCCTTTAAATTCCCAAATATGATTTTCATATGTGTATACTTTTCTCTTTCCATGCATATATTAAAAAGAAAAAAAGAAAATTTTCAAAATAATTGAATTTTTTTACATGCAATAAAATTTATATCAGTTCGTTAATCTGTAACAATAAAAATTCTATACATAGAAATGAAATTTATGTTGCAATGATACTTACGATCCAATCTTCTACAGTAAAGGAAATTAGAAAAATCTATGAATAAGTATTTGTTAGTCCATTAATCTTCATAATGTGACTAGAGCAAGCGTACCGCTGCGACGGTAATACGAGCAAATTTGCATGTTATTGATTTTTTAACCGCGCAACTCCCCTTGACGTTTTGTGCTATGCTCTGATCTCGTATAACCGCGACTCACGCGCTGTCTTTAGATTGTCGAAGCAAGAACGCTGCTCGTAAGGCAGATAATTGAAGGGCGGTATGTAAACAGCAGCTTTATTATGTCTATCTACACACCTACCGAAGAATAATGGCGCCATGGCGTCCTTTTTTATTAATCTTTTTTCCTCAAGTCGAGAAAATTTCTCTCCTTGTAGTTTGGAGCAGAAACTTCGTAGAGTTTCCGATATTTCTCCAAGCTTAATTAAAGAAAGAAAGTTCCCCTGACTTTTTCTTACAAATCTGATTAGACGCATTGCTATGATATTTCGATATTCCGACTACTTATTCTCTCTTTTGCACATATTATAATTAAATCGTACTTTAACTTTGAAACACACACACATTTGAATCTCCTAGACCCAATCGAAATTTCACTTGCTTCATATGTAGAAAAGAAAAGAAAGTTTTATTTTATAACTTAACAATATAAAACTTTTTGGCATTACAATCTACATATTCCCAACCTACATATTCTCAGAGCTTTAATTAAAAGAAAAAAGAATCTAAAAATATTAGTCTAAATTTCTCAAAGTTACAGTTTATCAAAGTTATAGTGAGTCTTCCAGATTTATGAGGTGCGTTTTTAGAATTTTTTAGAAGATGTATGTTCTGAAGTGAATATATCGCGAAGTTACCTGACAAGAAATAAAATAATACTATTACAAATCTTGTTCTTATCGATATTTTTTCTGTGGCTACGTATATTTTATATACTATTTATTTAATGGGTTTTTTACTTAATAATATAGTATCGTAAATTTGGCAATGACAGGGATCCCATAAATTTGGCGGTGCTCTCTCTGAAGGAGAATGGAGAACTGGCAAAGTTAGTTGAACGATGGTGGTACGAAAGAACAGAATGCAGGCATGGTGATAAGCCAGATCCTACCAGAAACGAGTTATCGCTGAGCAATGTAGCGGGAATATTTTATATCCTGATCGGTGGCCTTCTTCTGGCACTCGCCGTAGCTCTCTTGGAATTCTGCTACAAGTCGCATACAGAGGCGACAAGAGCGAAGGTAATATCAAAAGAATGTAATTTTATATATTTTGTTATATTTACTTTGTCATAATTTAATTAAATTACATTATAAAATCAAAATATTCCTAATATTTTTATGTAATACACCAAATTTTATTAATTAATTACTAATTTTAACTTTTTTTAAATCGTTATTGTATTTACAACTAACTAATGTAATATTTTCAATTAATTATTTTATTAATTGTTCCATTACTTACAATATCTTATTTTGGTATCAAATAATGAAATATCTTCATTATTTAATAATCTTACAAAGTTTGTATAAAAATATTAGAAAGAGATTATTTAATGTGATAAAATTTCTAAAATGTCTGTTCTTCCTTAGATACCGCTGTCGGACGCGATGAAGGCGAAAGCACGACTTACCATCGGTGGTGGTCGCGATTTCGACAATGGACGGGTAAGTGATAGTATCTTTCATTAATATGTTCGCATACGCATATTCGCATACGGTAGAGATTATTTAGCCAGAGACGCTTCGACAAACGCGCCGCCGATCCAAAGAAGAGAAAATAAATGCAGTAATCGACAATATTTGTTTAATATCATTTAAATATTAGTTTGCTTAATGATACATGATATCAAACTAGGATATTAAACATACAAGTAGCATGTTTGTACAATATTGTATTTGTATATATTAATAATAAAACACGCACAGTCTGTCGAATGCACCTTGCGCAATCGTGCATTAAATACATTGTAATATTGTTGTTATTTATAATGGCTGTTTATTACGATAACGCATCTGCGAACATTCTCTCGATATTAATTATTGAATTCTCCTTTATAAACTACACATTAATATAAAAAAGGAGAAAAATACACAGGTGCTCTCGATCGGCGATGCGTCTTGTCGCGCAATTACTTTGGTCTCGAACCAAAGGTATCGATGTATCATAAAACATATATACATTCGCAACAAGAGCATCGTACATTATACATACGCATATATACATGAAACCTATACATTATATCCATACATATAGATGAACAATATATAGAGTAACGCTTGGCATGCAGTTAGCAGCGTAAACGTTTGACACACTCTCGTTAGTTACATGGCCGGTCTCAACTTGGCTGCATTTAATATCCCAGAGTTTCAGCCTTCAGTCTCGAAAAGACCGATCGACCAGAGGACTAAGACCGTTCAATATATTGACATACATATATTCTTCATATATGTATATACCTACATATGTATGCGTACGTGCGTGCGATGTGCGGCTGGCTGGATGTATTGCGCTCTTTTCTGTTTCTCTCGTCTTTTTCTTTTTTACTCGGAAGAACGTACAGCAGGGGGGACGAATAAATTTGCTCGTTCGCGTTTGCGTTTCGTTCTACTTTGGGTTTTTGTCTCTAGTGGTACGGACTGCAGAGTTAGACGGAGGATGCATGCGCCTTTCCCGGGACCATATGTGAGTACTCTCACCCTTATTTTAATCCCATTTCATATTTATCTTTGCTTTCTCCTAATTCTATTGCAGTCTTCCTCATTTTATCTTTCTCTTTCACTTTCCATGTCAAATCTTCTTCATTTTATCTTTCTCTTTCGCTTTCCGTGTCAAATGCTTTTGCACGATTAGTTGCGGTTTTGGTCACACAGCCACCAAATCCTGGAATGCTATCTGTCCTTTGACGAAGGTTAAATCAATGCCTGTCACACGCAATATACAAATGTCTCTTCGTATGTCTCTCTAAACATATTATCTCTAAACAATTACTTCTAAAGAAATTATAAGAATTATAATATATTTATATCGACACATATTAATCCCACAAAACATCGTCTGATAGAAATATTTCATTAACACTAATAATTAACATTATTAGCTTCCACGTAAATATGCATAAAGGAAAAGAAACAAAGACATGTAGGGACTTAAGAAAAATTTGAGATCTTCACGAAAATTCCAGTTTTTTGTAATACTGATTCCTTTCACAGCGCGGGAAGAAACGAGTACTGGCTGCGGAGGTACCAACATTGACTACGTTCGCGCCGAAGGTATGATTCTGAAGAGACCATGGTGCATCAAGAGCTACACAGGAAATTTTTTGAAGATCTCTAATTTTCTTACGTTCCTACGTCGTACATTTCTACGTCGGTGTATGGATATATCTGCACGGTGTATCCTTTATACTCCTTTCAGAGTTGAATAGTATTCAATATCTATATGCAAAACAGCTATTTTTTTTTTCGAATTTTTTCTCACTTTGCAGCTGATTAATAACGGATGGTTTATTTGGTTTTCAATTTTAACAATCTTTCGCAACATTCATTCATAAATATTTGTTATTAGAGCAATACGTTTGTTTCTAACAGCTCTTTAAAACTAAATCTTTGAGTTTTAGCAATAAATTCTGTTGAGGAAGGTTGATAAAAACGGTTGATAAAATCAGAAATTTTAATATTTTAATATGAGCGTCAAATAAATTATTATATTATTATTTTTTACATATATAACTGCAAAATGTTTTCTTATGGGTTGTTCGATTAATTTGTCTTGCGTGTACTGTCAACTCGCATTACCTATCCCTAACTTTCTTCCACGTTTATTCATTCATTGCTTCCTTTGTTAAATATTTCGATTCTTTTTAGTAATTTATACGCGCTTATTTGGCATGGTTTAAGCAAGAATGCACCGGCAAACGAAATGTAATGCGTAACGCTTTTCAAGTTTATTATGCAAAACTTATAAACAAGCGACAGACACATGCGTAAATTCAGAATTGCTTTTATTGATTCATTTTCTTTGTGTCGGCGTATGTGTCCCATCGATCGCCTGTGTGAAATTCGAAGCGAACAAAATTCTTTTTTATTTATGGATCGTACTATTGTTGCAAATTATAATGTCAATATCGTTATAACTTGTAATACATTTTCAATCTCTACTCGGATTAAACCAAAATATTAAAACAAAGGATTTTGTATATTCCAAGTTTACATCGGCAACAATTGCGAACGAGAATGAAACGTCTATATATCTACATTTAGAATTAAAACTCTATCGTAGTGAAATAACATTAGCAATACAAAACGTAGCGAAGAAATAATAAGCCCTATTCATGTTAAAAATCACACACCTATAGTTTTGCAATCTTTCACATAATTCTGTTACTACACCTGAAATTTTGTCACATAAGAAACCTTTTATCAATTCATTTGCATGCCTGAGCTAGTACATCATTGTATACTGTTCAGTTTCAAATCATCTGTGATGTATGATTATCTTTAAAATTGTTACAACTTGCATCAATTAAAATTTAATGATTTATGATAAAGTATTAACATTATTTACTGGAATGCTGAAAAAAATTAATTCAATATATATAACATTATTCCGAATAAAAACTCGTTTACAATTTGTTTATAATTTAAATAACTAATAATAAAAGATTATAGATTAAGATACTATTTCAGAGAATTGAAAGAAAAATTATACTTTTCCGTTTTGGTTTTATTTCCAAAAAATTTTTTTAATTCCGCGATAATTGAGAAACTGCAATAGTTACAGAAGGTTGTTAGCTCAAGCGAATCTAACACTGTCTAATCGTCGACATTGAAATTTCCAGTATTACGCACCAGCAAACGCGATTGGGAACACCGAGAGCGATCAAGTACACAGCAACACACATACCCAGGTATAAACTGCTACCAGGAAAGCCCGAGCGACAATTCGCCCGCAAATTCACTGCCCACACCCCCGCCGCCACCGTTGGTGGCACCACCGCCACCACCCCCGCCACCCAGGAGACCGCGAAGAAACGTGACCTTCGCGGAATCGCCACCGAAGAGCCCAAAGAAATCTAAGAGCCCGAAGTTTATTTTCCAGCGGAAACTCAGCAGCATCGCGGCTCTCGACGTAGCGGTGCCATGGACACCAGCTTCCCCACGACACTGGTCCGGCCTCAACGACAAGCCGGAATACATTACCTAGACGCTAAATCAATGAAGAAACAATCGGCGTCTTTTCATCGTGATGATCTTAATATTGGGGTATCGCTACAATGTTTGAACACTGTCGAGAAAACCCTCTTTTTGCGATTTTGTCCAAAAGTCGAATAATCCAAGCTCGAGTGATGAAGCAATTGAAACATGGAAGCATTGATATTTTTATAGAGCAATAATTATAAGATTCTAAGGAATTAAAAGAAGAAAAATTGTCTCTTCGCTGTAATACTTTTAACGCAGTACCGGACATTTGGTATCGGTTTCAATAACAATGCGTTATAATTATAAGATTTAGGAAAAGTTAAGAGAGACTAGTTCCTCTAATAAATATTGGAGAATATGATTATCTCGATACAGAGTTACGCAAAGGACAATTGGATTATGGGTATGTTCGAATCGCGAAGAATCGCATTACTCGAGTCTTTGAATTATTCGATAATCGATAAAATCGGCAAGTGAAGTAAACTACATTGAGAACCTAATATCATCCTATTCTCCTCTCCGCGGCTACTGTCTTCTCCACTGAGGTCACGTGATTTGAGGAATATACATCTAATTGAAGAAATATTCACGAATCTTTCTACTTACGGAAAGTAGCATTAATGTCATTGCCATTTTTTAAAACGACGACACATTAAGAGATTAATATTGGAATTTAAAAGTATTTTATTACATCTTATTATTATTCTTATTTTATTAAAAATATACATTCTTGGAACTCTTTATTATTCGAGAATAAAGTGAAACATAAAAATGGAATAAAATGGATGTAGGACATATGTTAGATCGTTGGGCTTCAGGTTTGAAGAGGGAGCAGCCACCGGCGGAATCTTTCGCCGCGAAGTTGTCGCCTCAGAATATCTCTTAAGCTCTAAAGCTAATCTACATTGGCGACGAGAACAGGGGCGAAAGTTCATTTTGACCGAATCCTTTGTACATTGTAAATAATCGTGAGAGAATCAAATAAAAATCAAAACATAACGAATTATCGGCGACGATAATGTGCTCGCCGCAATTGCGATAATATAATGGTCCTGGGATGGGTGCATGTGCAACCAGCAACTTGAACAACACACTTACTGCCATGATATGCGCGAAACGCATGATTAAAAAAAACACAGCGGGTGGAAATAGAAGAATATTCGCGATGGGTCGAAAGTCCGCCATCGCGAGTCATTAGAAACGTCACGTGCCAAAAGAGACTGTCGATCGTGACGACGTCGCTACTATTATTCTTATTATTATTATGACTAGTTATTATGATTATTACTATAAATTACAATTATCGATTACCGTGTATAAGGGGGTAACTATTTTGTGCAATGTGAAAGTGGAGTCTGGCGCCGCAAATGGCGGAGTCATGAGTTTTTTAACTGAAAGACAATGGGTGCACAATCGCACCGATGCGTGAATGTTAAGAGCGAAATAGTATATATAATATATAAATATATATAAATATAAATGCAAATATAAATATACATACTTATAGACGTTTATTGAGAGAGAAAGAGACCGTGTGCGAACGCGTGAATTATAACGAAATGCATGTGAAACGTATGAATTTAGGTTAATCGTGTAAACGCGTTATAAGTACCTAATAGTGCCAGATCGCGCCGATCAGGATCAATAGGTGGACGCAAGTATTTTCGCTTCTCGTTTCGTGTTTTTTTTAACTATCTTCAAAGCTGTCTCGTGATGGAACTTACCGTGCATTGACAGATCGTCGTGATCTGGCCTGAAAAACGACGTTTACGCTCATAATTTTCGTGCCAAGAGACGATATCTCCCGCCCGTATAGTTCGACGCTACGTTCATTACCTACGACAGACTATAAATGCACAAATGTGCATTTTTGAAAGCGCAGATTATAATTACGCAAGCCAGTTTTATAACTTCATCGATCGGAGTTCGATATTCGCGATTATTTCAAACAATGTGCCATTTTATATGTAAAAAAGTATTAACATATAATAAAAAGAAATATTATTTAACAAATCTAATATAAAATTATAAAACAAATCTAATTGAATGTTTATAGAACTTATGTTTATATAACTGATAGTTGTTTAAATGGCATTAAGTAATCAAAATGATGTCATGATTGAACATCAAGTTGTTTAATATATTTGAGATATATTAATAAAATACCAATGTACTGATATTTCTTATATAAAGTTTCGTGTACACTACTGCTCAAAGTATTTGCGCAGTATATGCTCGATTTTGATATATAGCCTTTTATACATTTAAAATCCTAATTCTACTATATTTTCTTTATATATTTAGAGTAAAACGATAAAATTTAAAACGATTAAAAATATTATTATTAAGTATAACATCTAGAAGATTAGAAAAAAAGATTGAAATTCAGTCTTCTTCATTTAATTAAGAATGACAGAGAGGAGAAGCACTTTTGAGCGGTAATGTATTTTATCAGCACGATGCATTTAAATAATTTAATATTAGAAGTATGCAAGAAGATCAAATTAACAATAAATTGTATTTTTGATTAATTTTTATTTATACTGAAATATATTTATTGAAATATCAACGAATTGATGCATAAATTTTAACAAAATAAATAAAATGACTGCAACACTTTGTGGAGATTGTCAGTACGATATAAACTCAATCGATAATTAGAACTGTGCTGAATTTTAAAACAATTCGGGAACGCTGGCCGCATGTAAAAATATCTGCAATCGCAATTTAGTTCGCTTCAGTGTCGGACGTAAAACGGCGGGGGAAATCGGTAGCCAAATTACGTGCCGCCACGTGTAAAGCTGAATTTCCTTTTTCCAAGGTATTCGTTTTGCCCATACAAATACACGATGAATCGCGACGTGACGCGAATTTCCAATTCCCAGTTGTAAATATCAAAGATTGGATTGCCAATTTAACACGAAAGTCCTTTCACGTTGCGTCTTGCGATTATTGAAAGTTTCTATATGACATTCTCGTCATTTCATTTGATATATACTCAATAAAACAATCTTACAACGAACTATTAATTCGAATTTTTTAATAAAAAACAGTATGTTAAATATATTTGATAAATTTTGTACACAGATATTGTGATACGATATCAATAAAGCTCAATTATCCAACATGAATTCGATGAAAATAGGAATTCAAAAGAAATTTTGTGTGATAAAATAAATTATGCTACACTGAAAAAAATATTATATCAACAGCATTATTTTAATTGGAAATAATCTTATTGATTTAACAGCAGCAATAATGAAACAAATAAAATTTTATTAAAACAAAAATATGACATTTATTTCATTAATGGTGTTATTATAAATTAACAAAATTATTTTAAATTAAAACAATACTGTTAATACAATATCATTTTTTTAATGTAATAATATAATCGTAAAACGTGGAAATATCTTTCACTTTTTTAAAGATTTATTCGTGGCGGCCATCGAGAGAGCGATCAACCTATCATATCGTCAGACTTTCTTATTACGAATAATTGTTATCTATCACCGGATAATAAAGCGATAGATAATGCGTATATCGGGTATTAAGTCGTTAAAAAAACAAAAATAATGATAAACGTCGTACGTAATAATGTTATGAGGAGCAGCTCAGAAGGGATCGAGCGTCAAGCGAAAACGAAAACCTTCCCAAGACAATGTCGAAGTACCCAGTGTGATTAATTGACAAGTGTATATCGCGCAATCGATAACACGTTAGAGCGAAGACGTGCGAGTGATTTAAGATAATCGAACAAAATCGATGACGCATTTTGCGATCGCAACGCGTCCTGATCGTCCGTTACCATTAACGTTTTTCGTGTTGATGTTCATCGTGACACTTTTTCTATTCCCGAGCTCACTACGGAAAACCGACAAATAAGTCGTGAAGCAATGTAACAATCTACGTGCACGGAACCGCACGTGAAAATCTCTAATATAACGGATAACCCATCAAAAATCCCCTTCGTCCTCCATCGGGTGGTAGAAATCCGATGATGCACCTCTTCGATGGATGGTTCTACGTTACCGAACATCTTGGATTTCGATTGGATCACATAGTGGATTATGTCGAAGTAAACCAATAAGTCTGCTAAAGATTTCCAATAACTGATTAAAGCACTACATTTGCAAACGTTGATCCAGATTACCATCCGAAGGAAAGGTGTAGAGACTGTTTCGCGTTTTTATGTAACTACTTGATTACGTTTACATGTGTAACTGTGTGATTACATGTTGCTCCGAGCAGAAATAGAAATCTCGGAGACCTTTCGCAATTCAATCTCCATTTTTATACGTCACGACGATCGAATAAACATTTCATTTTGCTCGTTGCACTTGCCGCAGTATGCTCATCGATATTCTGGCAAAATGTCCAATTTTGTAAAAACCCAGACAGCACATGACGTCTATTGGACATCCAATGGACGGCATGTACTGTCTAGAAGTGGGTCTCTTTATGACAACTTCCGAGATAAAATGCAATTTATAAGATCTCTATCTCGAGCAGAATGTTTGTAGATATCCACGTAATACACAAGAAAAACATGTTTCTGAACTTGCATCGACAAGCGCAGCGTTGACATGTGTAAATGGAACGAGATCGCGCGAAAGAATTAAGTATTTCCATGGCAAAAGAGGGAGAGAACAGAAAAAATAGCGTCTTCCAGTTTGCGCTTTCATTCATCGCTGCATTCCACTTACGCTTGTACCTTCGATTCAATCTTTCGTTATCCCCTGTGCCATTCCGTGGCGTGATACGATCGACTCCCTTGTAAACCATTGTATACCAATCAAATTTGTCACAATACAGGATCGTTTATTTAAATGTAACATGTAACATATGCCAACCTAATTCTATTCTTTTTTTTTTCACAAAATGAAAGGTAAGTGCTGTACATTTACAATTAATTCACTTTTGCTAACAAACCGTTCTAAGATTATATTTATAAAAATAATTAATCCTTGCTAGATAATAAAACTTGTATGACGTGTATCAAATCTAAGTTATAAAATCGGTAATTCATATTTTATCCTGTGTCGCAATTTATTAAAAAGCATTTTCTGGCGAGTCAGGGAATTCCACTGCGACTTACACTAGCAATACGCTTTACAAAATAATGCATTATCATACTGGCCATTAATCATATAGCCTTACTCCCTCTCGCAATCAGCTTCGCACTTTACACAATTCATCACAATATACTAACGTACATGATGGCAATTACATTTTGTCATTATAAAGTTAGAAATGCTAACTTAGATGGCAACTTTGTTATCAACAAGTCGATATTCCAAATTATTTTTAACGAATGACTTACTTCCATTTGCAGAATTTGAAAGCGTCGAATATCAAGAAATTAAACTTCATTCGTAATTCTCTATTTATTACTGTTCATTATTATGCGACTATATGTACTATTACTATCTTAAATTAATTGCAGAATCGCATTTATATTATACAGATAATTTTAATATTTTGCTCACTGTTGTCTAAAAGTCTGTGGCTGAACTAATGTTATATTTTTGGAACTTAAAGTGAGATAGATATACGTTTGATATTTGTTTAAAGCGAGAAAGAGAATTCTAGAACAATCTATGCAGGAACAGAAAATCATAATTAAATTAATACTCTTTATAAATATAAATAAATTGTAAATCATTAAAATTAACTTCTTTTTATAAAAATGTTATTTGTAAGATGTATATATCTCATAAAATAACAAGAAAATATAATTTCATTTTTATCATGTAATCATACATCGTTATTCATTACTTTTATGGAATTAAAAAAATAGAACATTTCCTGTAAATTAATTGTAAAATTCTATTTAATTGGATTCAATGTAGGCAATTTCAATATTTTTCTTACTTTTCTAAACTAAATTTTGAATAATTTTTTAATAATCTCTATAACTGTAAATCAGTCGCTAAAATTAATTTCTTTTCGCAAAAACATTATTTGTAATATATGTCTCAAATAAAAGAATAATTTCATTTTTCGTATGAAATCATGTATAACTGAATATCGTTTTTCATAACTTTTACGTAAAATTCAAGAAGAAAGAATATTTTCTATGAAATCAAGTTGTATTGATATGCTAACCACGTGACCTTATTTTTGAAAACCATTTCAAAAAGTTTAGCAGAAGCAATCAAATCCTTCTTTACAGCAAGGATTCCATAGAAATATCGCTTCGTGTTTTCCAACTAATTTTCTTTGCTCGATCCTTGCCTAAGCTCGCGAGACTGCAAGCAGTAAAGATTCCGGCGACATCGTCGGTTCGATGCATTTGCATTCGAATTATTTCAGTGAAATGGTTAGTGATCGATGGCACTACCGCTTTATCATCGAACCGGATTCGAACTGATTCACTTCTGCCTCATTCAGATGCTAATAACGCGCTTTCGATCGATAGTAACCAATCGCGAGTTGGATCTGCCCTCGAGATTTTTTTATATTTGCGCCGCACGACACGATCATCGATAAACATCAGTCGCGATAATTTAAACCGCTCGGATGTAATTTGTCAATCATATTTGCTCACCGCAGAATAATAAAACGTATTAATTATGAAACTCCAATTTGTAAGAAACGTGATTGTACATGTTCTTTATGCGATAAATACGAGTATGACGCATGTTAAATGAATATTAATCTGCATTTTTTATTACTGTAATACTGAATACAACAATATCAATATCTCCAGTTATACAATACTATTTGAAACACAAGTGGGAATTGTAATTTCAAAATGTTCGACGGAGTATAGAAATAATAATAGTACAAAGGATGACATATGATTACTACAATCAAATGAAACAAATTGCCAGGTGAATTATACATGTTCATATATAAAATATATTTCATTTGACAGTAAATATCAATTGTTATAATAAAAAGAAATCTTTTTCACAAAAAGCTGAAATACATACATTGTTTTTGAAAAATATCGCTGGCCACTATAAATATCGCATATACATTTATCAAAACAAAAATTGTTAAATTTTTATTAAAAAATTTATATCATTTATTATATTTATATTATTCATATTATTTATATTATTTATATTCTCAATTTTGCCAATATGTGTGTTGTTAGTACTTTGTAAAAATATAAATAGATAAATAGATGTGGATAAATAGATAAATAAATGTGTGTAGAACAAAGTACTAATTCTCCATTTAATTTTACACTTTTAAATTATCAATTTATGACAGAAAATATTTACCACTATTATTAAACACAGGATATTTTTTTACCAATAATAAAACATTGAAGAAAATAATACCAAATAAATTTTCTTTATAAAAATATTGATTTAAAAATCAATCTAAAGATATAATTGATGTGAAGGTTAATTTAAAAATCTTTAAATAAAAGAGTTTAAAGAAAAGAAACGTAAGGAAGTAACCTATATAATGTATACGTTATTCTGGGATTCTGTAAACAGAAAGATATTTGATCAAAACATCTACTTCTGCTAAAACAACCGACGTCTTATAGTTGGAGATACTGTGTAATATAATCACTATCTCAATTATCTAAATAGTCAAATACCATGCTGGCAGTAGAGCGATTACGAAAGCACAATCACGAAGGCTCGGAGTTCCTTTCCATTGACGATGGTGCTGATCAGACGTTGTTCGAACTATCTATCGCTACGAAAATTCGACGCTTGCGCAGATGCGTTGTTTATATCATTGAGCAAGAGGAAGGGCAAGAAGCGCGGAATGGATAAAGAGAAAGGGATGAAGAGAGAGGTTTCGATCAACCATGCAAGGGATGTGAATGATGGAGAGAGATAGACCAGAAGTAGCGAGAGTACGAGGTGGTGAGGATGCTAAATATAGGCAGGGTTGCCAGGTTGCAGAAACAGCCGCCGCCCCTTTGAGTACTGGGACCAGTTGGTTCAGCCTGGAGGGTTGCGGGCGACGGGGTCGGCAAGGGGACGCGGGACAGGGGATGCAAGGTCGCGTCATTGATCGTGGGAGGAAGAGGTGGCGACGTGACGCTCCTAGTGACGTCATAGCTTGCTCGAACAACCTCAACGGACTACCCGCGGGCGCCCTCTTGTTCGCCAATCCTGGGCCGGGCCGCGACTTACTGCCCCGTTTGTTGCCTCGCCCTGATACCCAGCCTTCCATGCGCTCACTATCTTCTCTCGCTTCGCCGATACCTCGCATCAAAGTGTTTTTTTCTTTAGGCGAACCTCTCTCTTTTCGCGCGTTCTCGTTGTTCCAATCAAAGGACATTTCATATAAAAAAAAAAAAACGTAGATATCGTTTTTTTAATATATAGCTAATATGACTGTATCGCGTTCATTCAGTCGAGACTGATTATTCTTTCTCTTCTTCTCGACGGATGGCATAATTTCATTTTTTCTTGCCACTTTTATGTCGGAAAAATTCCATGCATAATCCCTTTCACGTCGCTTCTTGTTAAGTTTCTAAAATATGAACGAAGTTCTTAGAATATAGTCAGACTTGCAATCCCAGCAAAATCGAGCAAAATAAACCGCGGGAATGGCCGCATGTGCGTTCAAATCATTCGTCATACGTATCCTCGGCAATTCTACTTATGAGAAGTAAAGAATAAAATGGATCCCGAGCGGGGATTGACGTGTCGCGATATATATAAAGTAAAGGAATCTCAAGAGGTGAAATGTTAACGCAGTATACAAGGATGTGAAACCGAGAGCGATGGGTGCGATCTGATCTCCCATTGCGCGCGTATAGCGTAGCTTTTCCGCAGATAGTTTTGGATCCCGGCAGGCTCGCCGGCTCGCTCGTTCCTCTCCGTGACGGGTATAAATTATGCCGGTGGCCTATTTACATGGCTGCCACCATGCCCAACACTGCTCTTTGCAGCAGAGATACGTACTTACACATACGTGTGGCTATCTGCATTCAAAGCACATCTGATAGCGACGGCCGAAAAGCAGAGAAACAGACGAAAGGTGCGTTTCTTCGCTGAATTTTTTCCGAGCAAAGATCAAACAGTGAAAAAAGAAAATAAAGGGAGAAATATATGAAGAAAACAGCGTATTCTGGAATATTTGATAATTCTGATGTCAATTTAACAATAATTTTATGTAATCAATAGTTACACGATTATAAATAGGAATTAAAAGGATATTTATATACATAAAAAATTTAAGATAAAAAATTTAAATTTAACGAAACATTATTATTCAATTAATATTATCTTCAGCTCAATACAAAGTTTAAAGATTAATTATCAATGATTAAAAAGTTATAATAAAGACATTTATAATAATATTTAGTTCCATTTTTATTAACTAAAGATTAATTATAAATTAATCAAAAAATTCTTAAATGAAGTTAGTAATGTAATTCTAAAACATTTTATGCAGGAAGGAAAAAAGATGTATAATAAAATGAGAGATAGGAGAAAGGCAGAGTTTAGATGGGTGAAATAATATAAGAATGAGGAGAGAAAAAAATGAGGAGAATGGTACGTGATGTAAGGAGACAAGAAATATGCATAGTGCACAAAAAGAACAGAACGAGAAGAGCGACGCGTCTCTACGTCAAGAACGTAGGACCGGGAGAAGGTTTATATGAGAGGAGATAGCGGAAGAATAATGCATTCCAATAGGTCCCTGTCTCAATTTGCATCAAACTGTCGTTACTTGCCTCGTGCGATCTTTGTCGGATTAAATTAAAAGTATTGCGTTCGCGGAAAGTTCCAAGAAACCAATTAAAGTACCGAGCCAAGTACCCGATCGCACGGAATATCCAACAGCATGCAGTGAGCCCAGCATATTATTGCTTTTAATAAGGACAAGCCGAGGAACAAATGAGAAAATACAACGAATGCGTCTGACGACATTGGGAACAAAGCGAGAAAGAATAAATTTTATAAACTCACGAGTCTGTTTCCGCATTTAATTTTTATTCTCTTCTCTTTCACGCTTTTTTTACATCTTACAACCAGCAGCAGCAGGCAGAACAAAAGTACGTACAAAACTTCGAGTTCGCGTATTCCCCAGACCAATTACAAAGTAAAGTGCCAAATGGAAAATTTAAGAGACCAACTATCTGCTTGTTTGAGAAGCGATTTATTTATGACAGACAAAGACAAAGATGGTGGCGAACAAAGTGGAGACTAATGGGGCTAAGAAAACACGTCGTAATTGAATTATCATTCGCGTTATCGGCTGAATAAAGCGATCGTATTGTGATGTGAAAAAAGCAACAGTGCATGCGCAATTACAGACGTGGCATGAATGTTAGATTAAAACGCAGCAAAAAACGTGAGTCTGAGTGAAAAATTAATTCTCCAGTCTAACGATCACTAAATGAATGCAAACTATTTTGATATCGTACATCCGCTATCGATTAAAGATTTTATCATCGATACGTATAGATTTGTAAAATGTAAAATGTACATTTTACAATTTAAAAACATATGTATACAGATATATATATCTAATGAAAATCGCAACACTTGAAATATCATTATTTTATAAAAAAAAAGCTTTAGAAATGTTGAAAGTATATCAATTATATATAATATTTCGTATATTATAGATGCAAGTAGAGGCAGAAAATGTATATTGTCAATTATTAGAGAGTCAACTGCTTGTGATTTAATCCTTATAAGATAAAATACAAGTTGACACTGGAGTATTAGATTAAGAGACGCAATTTAGGGAAGACTGCTTTATTACTTGAATTTCATAAACGTAATTAAATCGGGCTAAGATTATTACTTACCAATTAAATCTTTTTCTTTTTCAGAGATATATCTTTTCATTTCTCTTCTCTTTTAATTTATGTGCTTCATTTTTGCTTGAATACTAAGAATACATTATCCATCCCTTTCATAAGTCTTTTATCTACAGATTTTTATAACTCTATAAACAAAAGATATCATAAATACATTATCCCCTTCATATTTCTTTTATCTACAGATTTTAATAAATCTGAATAAAAGGATATCATAATATACACTGAAAAAATATAGATTTTAATAAATATTTAGTTGAATACTGCCAACTAAATATTTATTAAATATAAAGATATATTTATTTGATACAAGAAATGTTAATTTAATTTAACAATCTTTTTTTTTTATTGAACAAATATTTACTTACTGTAAGTAAATGTTTAGTTGACAGTATTGGATTAAATATTTATTAAAATTAACTATACTTTTTTCTCAGTATATTAATATGACATATCATAATTTAATATAACCAGACACAAATGTAGTATTAATAACAATTCTTGTTGTGCAAACATTTAAATACTATGGTTTATCATGAGTGACGGAAGTATCATTACAGATGGAGGGAAACGCGAACACACGTCCTATTTGATCATGGCGCTTGACCCATTGAATTAATTACAGTTAATTGGCAATTACCTCGTTGCACCTTCTCCTAGTAACGGCGGAGTGACGTTGCAGCGGAAAATATATTTTCGGCGGAACGCGATCGTGCACTTGACGTGGCTCGCGATCCACCTCGTCTCTCATATTCTGCGGCATAATTTAATATCGCGCAATAGCGTCGTTTCGGCATATGGCAGAGATAAAATAAGAATGCATTGCTTAGGCACAATCGAGAAGCGAATAATTCATGTTATTATTATTATATTTTTCCTACGTATTACAAAATTGCGCCGTTGTGCAATAGTAATAAATTTGAATTATAATTCATACTCTGTCGTACTATTAATTTCAATAAAAATTACAACTAATTATCGTTTGCCATAAAACTAAAGGTAAATTTCATATAGAAATGTCTGTAAAGCACATCGTGTTTAACTGTATTAAGCAAGAGCAGCAGTTTTTGCGTTAATAAAATCGGAAAATTTCTGAAATAATGTAACCAAAGAAGATTCGAAAATGGAGACAAGGCTACGAAACGATTGTCAACGAATGTCATTATGTCATGAAAATTTTCATTGCTATTCGTTATATTTTCTCATTTTGTATCTTAAAATAAGATTTAAACTCTCGGCATTAACAAATTAAATACAAAAGTTAAATTCTCAATATTAACACATTATAAAAGAATCTTTTTTTATTTTTCTTACAATGCGTAAGTAAATTTTATTTATTTTTTTACTGTTCAATATACGATGTCAAATTTAATCTAATTTGAATTGCCAGTGTTCCTCTACTCAATATATTATTTTATATAATTTTATATAAATTTGAGACTATATAGTATATAGAATGTTTAATATATAAAAATTTGATACTATATAATGTTAAATTTATCCATTATTTTAGTATAAAATAACGATATATTAAGCAGAAGAGCAGTGACAACTCAAATTAAATTTGACACTATAGATTTAACAGTTGTTCAACATAATTCATCAAATATTCAAAATATATATATTCTATTACTCTTATTTTTATCTTTTGCATTGTTTTTTCTTGCACATTCATAATGAAATATAATACCTTTTATTTCTTGCTTGATACATTTGCTTAAAAAATAAAAAATAACGCAATCGAATTCATATGTATGTATATATTACGTATGTATATATATTAATAGAGAATAATGAAGAGATAAGCACTTGTATACATAATCGACCTGATTCAATTAATGACAACCAATGACTTCCAATTTATGCTGCCAGAGTACTGCAAGTATATGTGATCTAATTCATGGTTGTTGAACATGCACACGATAAATAACGTTATCAATTAAACAGACAATCTCAAGATCTCTCGTTGCACGAGTATTAATTAATTACGGCTGAATGGTGCATATTCCCGCTCGAGATATTCGCGAGTGAATCACAAAGAATTTATCTGGATGGTCGCATGAGATATCGCATGAGAACGCGCGGTTGACAGTCTGAATATTTGAATTAGCCTTTTCAAGAACCAATTGACCCGTTAATTAATTACGTGCGTTCCTGTCGTCCGCGTCACACCGTAGCACGAGGGGAGCGTAGAATATACGTGTATGATGCACTTGCACGCTATTCCCGACTGGATCGCACAAAGCTCATCTCGATCGATTTGACAATTTCACGCTACGCCGGAAGCCAGATTAAATTCCAATTAATCGACCTCATACCGGACAGCATCATTCCGATAACTTTTTGCAACTCAATTCTTTACGCTTTTAATGCTAGAGCGTATTCGTTCGTTGAAAACTCTATACATTCCTAAAATATATATCGTGCACAAATATATTGCATGTACAATGTTAATACATTTAATTGATGTGCACACATAAGTCTACCTTGCGATATATGAAGTTCAAACAAGCGCGAAAACAAGATTCATAGTGCATGCAAATTACCAAAACGATATATAAATACGCTAATATCGTTATAACTATGCGAAAGTAATAAATACAAGTAACACGTATATTGTACGTGTATTGTATTGTACTCCCATCTTGATAGTCAGGAGCCTCAAAAATGCAACTTAGCGTGCCACAGTGAAAAAAACGATTAAAATCACTCGTGTAAATATGGACATTAATTAAACATATTGCGCACATGGCGTTAGTTCGCGTTTGATTCCTCGGTCGTAAGTGAGATTATAGTTTAATGATAGTGAGATGATAAACAACTGAATTATAGATATTGCGGATATTTCTAAATCGGCACAAATTTTACGAGGTCGCGAAAACGGTTTACGATTTCCTGACTATCTCTAGGATTTCGATGAGGTCTTACTTCAATCGATAGGTTGTGCTCATTCACACATGTCTCTTTTATGTTCCCTTGAGTCGCCATAATCCGCATGTTTGCGTGCTACGGATAACATTAGGAACGAGAATTGCTCGCTCGAGCGGCGCTGAGCGACGCAAAAGAATTACGTCGAATTCGGAAACATTATCTGCGCGACTTTACGATCATTATACGACTCTGTTTCTCTCTTGAGATTAGTATTTGCGGTGAAATGAACAATGCGAACGACTTGCCGACACGAAGCGGCATATACCTGCGCGTAAGGAAGTCCAATTCTGTCCAATATTCGTGACCACGTGTCGAATGGAGGAAACGTGGAGCTATTCCGCGCGTGCAACACGCGCATGAATGTAAGTGAACGCTACCGTGTGCGAGAACTTTTAATTAAGTTTTAATTAACTCGACGTCGCACGATTTTTACGCGAGACAATAAAGTCGTATCACGAATCACCGGGTCAAGGCTCGAGAGATGTCTTTTTCCTGTACTTCGCAAGACCGCTCGCAGCGTCGATTGTTCGCACCTTTTGTTGGCCGACGTCACGTTATTCCACTTTTATGTAGGACGAGAATTATTATTAACTTTAATTGCTATACTACAGAAATGGTATACGTAGCGAAAAATATTTCTTGATTTAAATCACAGTGGAAGTACCTGTGGGACAACTAAAATTTCTATTTAATTATTTAAATCTCTTAAGTATCAATCAAATGAGATATTTAGAATGAAGACGTATATTTTTAAACGCGAGCAAATAATTATTCTTTAATTCATTAAAATAGTGATATATGTTTATATACCTCATTTTTTCAAGATCAATGTTAACATATTATACAATATACAAGCTTGCAAAAATTTTTTTTAATTTAAAAGAATAGTGCAAATACTCTTAATTTAATACATAGAGTATTGACAGATTTTATTAAGTAAAACGTAATTTCTTGCAATTTATATATATATATAATTCTCTTTTATAAGAATCAATTATTAAATAATGAAATATAAGTTAAATATACTATAAAATCATTTAATATACATATATGTAGATCGCTTCATTAAAATCATAATGCAGTTTCAAAATATATCTATTAATCTATGTATTAGGTGTAGAAGAAAAAGAAATCCATTATTTGCATGAAATCGAATGGAAAAATAATGGATTTCTTTTTACTACACCTAATATATTAAATCTGATTTTATCTAAGTTCCTTAGCAGAAACAATATTAAGAATATTTTACAAGAATATTTCAAAGGAAATGAAAATTGTCGCAAAGACTCATAAATGTAATATAACATGTATGTGTTTACGAAGTTTCATTTAAGATTTTAATTACTTAGAAATATAGTTAAAAATATAGTTTATGAAAAGAAAAAGAAAAAATACTTCTGGTATTTATATGGATATGTTTAAAGAGCACTCAAAATGAACAAAAAATCAGATTTATAATTACACAGAGAAAAAATTTGCAATGAATGTTAATTCTATATATGCGAAAAAATAAATACAATCATTTATCAAATATTCAAATTTGTTTGTTATTATAAATAGCAAATCAATTTGACAATTAAATTTTGCAATCTTTTCATAGTAAAATTTTAAAATTACTTTTCTCCATGAGTCTGAATAAAATACGCGTCAGTCAAACAGTAAGAGACGCAATCTCTCGATGCAACTTTCTTCATTTTTCTAATCAAGTTCGTAAAAATCATTCACATTTGACGCCAACTGGAGCTCCACTATTCCGGAGAAACACGAATTTGCGGGATCGAGTAATACCTACACCTGCGTGAGCGCCGAACAAAACGCAAACTTTCGATTGAGTCTGCGAAGTCGCTCGGAGCTACAGAGCGGAAGTAAAGCGTCCCCAAGGGTTTCTCCGATGAACGTGGTGGATCGAGAGAAACCCACAAGGAAGAGGGAAGGGAAAGGCTTAAATCAATTCGGCGCATTCACGCTGGAATACCCAGTAGGTATATTATGTACCTATTATCGGGGAAAGGCAATCCACCGCGAATATCGTCGACTCCGTGAACGGTAGCGGAAGCCCGATTTCCCTAATCGAGTAGTAGTTAGTTAACTGCACGTCCCACCTTCGTTGCATAAATTTTCGCTGCCTCGCGTCCTCGCGCTCACCCGGAAATTTAGCTCGAGAGCTAATTTTTGCGGCGCCCCATTGTTTACCATCGCGTTGCTCTAATTCGCATGACCTGTGCATAAAAGTCCGAAAATTTTCATTGTAGAATAATGCACCATTATATAATTCATGCTCGCAGAAATTATAGGCGCGGTCGGAAGATGTGTGTTAATAAATATCACGCCGGAAGAGTCGATGACAAGCCATTCGTCAAAAGTGTAACCTACAAACGATATAATGTGCAACGACGGAAATACACCGTACAAAGTTAGATGAATGTTCAAATAAAAATGTAAACATTTCCCGAGATGCAAAAAGATACATGATCAACAACATGATTAGAATACTGCTTCCTTTCATGCTCCTGCTCGCTGATGCGAATTTCTTAGCATCGGAGAATCTTAATGCTTCTCATATACCTACCTACCGAAATATTCAACAGAAGAGAAATAGCTTCTGCATATCATAAATGATTTATCTCACTATGACCTAAGATATTAATAGTATGTAGACTCGACCTAATTGTTTACTATAATTAAAATAAAATAACTATATTAAAATAAAAAGAACTGTCACTTTTGCTTAATAAATGTATTATAAATGTATATCACATACGGAAAAAATGATTACTAAAATATCTAAAAATTTAGCTCGATATAGATTTGACATAAATTTGGTTGGATCACATCAAAATAATTACATAGGAATTTCAAGCGTGATGAATAATGCTGCAAAAAGTTGTGACATTCTGCAAACAGTTTAAGTGTTCTGTATAATCATTTTGATGGTTCAACAAAATTATTTTCAGATCTGTATCTAGTTAAATTTTTACATTGTACAGCAAAACCGTTCTTTCTGTGCATATATTAGATTTAATGTTAAATTAAACAATCCATTTAACATCGTTTTAAACATATACATTCATATATATAAATCTAGAAATATACTATAAATCAAGAAAAGCTTATGGAGATTTTAAAAAGATGGAGCTTTTGTAAAATCATACAGCAGAGGAAAATATATCTCATATATCTCATGCAAATTTTCATTTTGAATAAACTCAACTACAAGTTGAAGCAAAAGTGCTATATCTATAAAAGAAGTTTGACTGATTGTATCTTTGAAATTTGAATATCTATGAAATTTACTTAGAATTCTTTAATATTTCTAGTGATAACAAAAAGATTAATATATTTGGAATCGTACTTAAACGGAAAGAACGATTTTGCTGAAATAGCTAAAATTTAGCTAGATACAGATCTGAAAATAATTTTGTTAATTGAAATATTTATGTAGAAAACACACTTAAGCATGGTGAGTAATATTGCAAAAAAGTTTTAATATTTTATTTATCAGCTCGAGCATCCTATATAATCATTTTGATATGATTTTGTCAAATAAAATTTATTTTTAGTATTTATCTAAATTTTTATACATAATTCAACAAAATCGTTTTTTCCGTTATCTTATTGCCCTGAATAAATTTTTTCATTTTTACATAAAATATAAAAGCAGAATTTAATCCTGTAAAAGAATAAAAATTCTGAAATGTCATCCGCAAGATGTGAAAAAGAGCATGTGGCATCGGCTATCCTAGACGAACTTAAATACAAGTCGTAAATCAGATCTTTGTGGAATCCTCCGCGAAGATATTAATGACACGCGCCAAAAAGCGCAATGAGCTGCCACTGTGTGACCCGAGCAGAATCTACTAACGTTAAATTATAACACACATAAGTACAGTGATATACAGAGGGAAAAATAGTTTGCAGTGTGACCGCCAAGTCATTAGTATTGCACTCATGTTACCGGCGCGTGCGGTGAAAAGATATGCATGAAAACTAACGTATAAATGAGATGAATAATATTCAGTTGGAAATTTGAATTACATCTTATTGAATCGTAATGAAATTTTATTACATACGAAATCAGATTTAATTAAATTTTATAGACACGTAATCCCTTATTTGCATTCACATGCCACTGTCCATTGCGCTTCGTAGTTATTGACAATTTACTTTCATATAAATATATTAATACCCAGAGAGATATAGTTTATAATATTTATCAGAATTACATTCAAATTATATTTTCGTATAAATGTATAATATAAATTTGACTAGTATTCATTTATTATAAAATATAACTGATATTTTCTCTCTCTCTCTCTCTCTCTCTCTCTCTCTCTCTCTCTCTCTCTCTCTCATTTTCACATAATTTATATAAATATAAAATTGTTAGGTCGTAACAGTACAGAATTGTGGAGTAGGATTCTACGATATAAAGGACAAACTAAAATCTTTCTTCTAAAATCTTGGCATGCCGATGGCACCGTTATATACCTCGTTGCGACGATGATAGGAAGGATATATGAATATCAAAAAGACATCGCGTCGCATCGTTTTAGCGTCGCAATGATTGAATAATAAATGCCAAGAGTGAACACCGCGAGATGCCGGCAAGTGGTCGCAGATGCGCTAAGCTTCCGATACACTTTACTGCACTGCAGTCCTGTGATCCGTCGTCGTAGATGCACACGTTCATATATGTACATAGGTATAAGCACATAATATTGCGTACGTGTCATAAAATGTTTACTCTCGAGTATCTCCCATAGCATTTCGTTTCTGACGTGACGACGTCGCAATTCGCATATCGAGACGATGTTGAGCCAAGACTTTTCAGATCGCTTTAGCGACGACGCAGCACGTCAAGCTCGTTTTCTACCGTACGGCCCCGTGAAGCACCAATTTGCATGTTGCGATGCGTCGGCGATACCCGCAATTTGTCGCAGTCTTCGTGACGGATTTGCACGGAAGGAGGGCAATGGCACTTGGATTTTAATGACACAGCTTAGTATAATTAAATGATCGACATGAATCGTATGTTATATATCCTAAATTTATCGAAAATTCATTAATTTAATAAATGTATGTATGACAATTAATATAAAAGTAATAACCAACCGAGATTTCTGATAAAAAGAAATCGAGTCAAAGGAATTATATAATTTTTCCGCATTGCAATTTTTCAGTTTTACTCTCTTTCTTCAACAGTGTATTATTATATTTTTCAATTGAAAAGTCTGCTCCATTCGAAATATAAATATAAATAAATTTAATGTAAGAAAGAAAAGTTAAAATGTGAGTATATGTATAAAGTTAAAACGATTTAAACAGAAATCCAATTTGTTTACGTTTTAATATGGAATATATTGATTAAAGTAATATATAAATTGTCAAGAGGTCCGTTTTGCAATTCGCGTGTCGCATCCTAAAAATGCCCAAGCTATTCAAGCTTGCTCTTAAAATGCACCCAAGTGATCATTCTCCATTCGATTATGCGCATATACTTGGATGTAGCT
>NW_017259306.1:84640-96138 GCF_001594045.1 Atta colombica | reverse complement strand
ATTTATAACAATTATATTTATATTAATTATTGCACAATCACATACATTCAAGATTAAAAAGGCAATACAGAGAAGTATAAAATATGAGTACAGTAACATTCAATTATATACGCAAATAAATAAATAAAAATCTTTTGTAAAAAAAAACATGTAATCTTACTTAATCTATCAGTTAGGAAATATGTATTGTAATAAAAAAATTATTAAAAAATCTTTGAATAAGAAATGACTTTTTAACAATTTTCTAACTGGTTTTTTATTATAGAGAGAAAGAGAGAGAGAGAGAGAGAGAGAGAGAGAGAGAGAGAGAAGAAAGAAAAGACAAATCAGCATATACATATACATTCCTCTGCTGGCAATGTTCGATTGCACAATCGATTTTTTATTGCGAATTCTGGTAAATAAATTTAAATCTGTCAAAAATAATTAAAATGCAATCCAACTTCTAATATGATAATAAACGATATAATAGTAAAAATCTGCTAAAATCTGTTAAAGCTATTACAAGTAAATTTTTTTCAGGTTTTTGTATAATCTGGAATAATTAAAAATCTGCATTAAAAACTCAGGTTTCGACTCAGATAAAAAGTGAAAATTTCGCATTGCCGACGCTGGACGAAGGAGGGAGTATACATATATATATATATATATATATACACATGATATTTACATATTTCAAAAATATTACGAATTACTTGATATTTTAATAAATAATTACTCAGAATTTAATGAAAATCTCAATGTTATTAGAATTTTTATATAGAATAAAAGCAGTAGGATTAATAGCTGCACAAAAGGCCAAAAAAGGCAAGAAATGTTGAACTGAAATGTTGAAATCGGCGGAAGAAAAGGGCTCAAAAGAATCCGAAGGCAATGTCTAGAAGTAAAATAACATAATCGCGTACACGAAATAACGTAGATGTGCAACGAACGGTAGTCACCTGGCAAATAAGAGTCACGCAAGGATACATACGCCGCAATGCAGCACGCAACAAGGTTTGTACGCATAGCTATACGAATGTGATAATCCGCAAGCTTTCTCGTATCAGAAAGTAACTACCTCATAGCAAATACGTGCAAGTCAAATTAATCATTTCTGTAACTTTTCCCACAAAAAAATCCTAAACGGATTTATTTTTTTAAAACCATGATACATTCATAAAAAAAAAATTCGTGTATAAATTTTTAATAAATTAACAAATTTAATTAATTTTTATCTTTATAAATTATATAACTTATAAGTAGAAATGAGATCGAGAAGAATTAATTAAATTTAAAAAAAAAATTTTTTTTTCGATCGAAAACTAAATCATGCTTAATAACATTTATTATGCAAATTTTTGCAAATATATTTTTCACTTCTATAAACTGCGCCGATTCGATCAAACTTGAAACATAATGAATCGTATTAAATTAAGCAATCTAATTTGAGATATTAATATTTCAGCTTCAGTTTGAGATTGCATTTCAAGTTTGACTGAATCAGCGTACAGTTTGTAAAACTGAAAAATGTTTTTACAAAAATTTGCACATAAATATCAATTTGCATATATAATTATTAAGTATCAAGATCCATTTCGACCAAAAATAGGATTCTTTCTTTTATTTGATTTATAAAAATTATTCATATATTTTTAATATATATGAATAGATATTTGTATATCAAGCTATCCATAATTATACATACAGTTCTAATATTTTCACTACTAACAATAAATCTAGCTCCCTTTCCCAATCACTTCGTCACCCGAGTGCTATTGCTTGACTTCCTCACCACTGATGAGTAGAACGGTTAAGATCGTTCGAGCAGACGAAGGTCGAATCGTCGAAGACGAGGAGTGCAAGCGGTGAGACGTGCGGAAGGTTGGTTTGCCTTATCGGGCCAACCGACGAGCCATGAAATCGATAGCTCGATACTTTGCGCCGTCGCGCGCGGCCTCGTTCCAGCGTAAAATCTTCCTAACGAGTTTCTGCGTTTTCTGAAATCGGCGCGTGATCCATCGCGGCCCTCGCTTTGACGCGGATATCACGAAACAGAAGCAAACAAAGGAATACAATAGTACATATACTGACCATAGAATTGCCTTTCTCGAAAAGCACTCTCGAAAAAGAAAAAGTTGTTTCAATGTGGCATTCATGGTCTTTGAAATGGAAACAAATTGAAAATTAAAGAGCTTTGTTGAATCAAGCTATAGCATAAATGCAAATAAATAACAAAAGCTTCAGAAAATTTCAAGCTAGCTATACTCAAATAGAAGGAAATTACTTCTCTCCAAGGTATTTAATGAAAATTAAAAAGTTATGAAAATATGTAGCGCGTAATAAAGTTATCATCAAGAAAAAAATTGACGTGAAATTGAACTATTGTGGATTCTAAGAGCTGGCTGCATCAATATTTATGCTTAAGTAAAATACACTACGATAATAGTTCTTATAGAACCTGGGAATTTCAGTTCGATATTTTCACAGATATCAAATTCTTCCGTACACATGATTATCATGAATGTAATTATGTAAATTAACATAATAAAATGGTAATAAAAACGTCATAATTATTACTTACTAATGAAAATAATAAAGTTTAATTTGTTATAAAAGTTAATTATAAAAGTCAAGGTTTTCCGATAATAATGAGTAAAAAATTCGAGCGTAACACGTCAGAGCTTCTCGAGTGGGCAACAGTATTTTCATAAGAACTTACCGCTCACTCTCTTTTGCGAGCTTAGGAGAACGAATTTTAATTCGGCGACGAATGAAAGCGTCTGATAACTTCTTGATATTCTAGCTGTCTTGAATAAAAACTTCGGAATTCGTTTGCTATTATATTATCTAACCTTGAGCCTCGTTATATATATAAAGCTTGCTTCCTTGGAAGCCGAAATGTAACAATATATATATATATATATATATATGTGTGTGTGTGTGTGTGTGTGTGTGTGTGTGTGTGTGTGTGTATGTGTATGTGTGTGTGTGTATAAAATCTCGATTGATTGCGGAAAGGTGCGGAATTTGTTCATCGCGTTTTCAATTTCCTTTTACGAAAGTCTAAATTCAGGAGGTAGGAAAGAGAAGAAGAGAGAAAGAGAGAACAAAAGAAAGATAGAAATCAAGCTCAATAATCGTTCGAAATCTTGATTGTCTAGAAAATTGCGATCATCTACTTCCGGTAGTAGTGCTGTGGCGACTTTGATAATGCCATAAGAAGCACGCTACCTGTCGAGTAAGCCCTCATCGATAAGAAATTTCGATAGGCTGGCGCGATAGTACGATGCCGCTTGTAATCAGATGTTTCACAATGTTTCGAGCTTCGACACTCTCGAGGGTCATAGTCTACGTTTCATTGCATTACTCGAATCTATATACATCATTGGATTTGCGAGAAATTTATAAGTTATGTAGATAACATCTAACGATAGAGTATATATAAATAATATAAGAAAAACATGCATGTGTTGTAACGTAAAATCATTAACAAATTTAGATTACGTGCATCGCGTATACATGAGGTTGCGATTTCGATAAATAATCGGCAAAGATTAATAATTTCTGCTCACACCCTTTGCGTGTTTCACAGACATAAATCTTCTTTGAAAGTTTTCGTCCTTTTTTTCGTCAATGGCATGTAACTCCCGCTTTTCGACAGTGCATCGTTAATCGCGTTCAGTAAACGTTTGCTGGCAGTCAGAGGCAAAAGGGAGAGATTTGGGATAAGTATCGGACTGGGGTTGCTGCTGGCTTTTGTTCGTTGGCGTATACGCGCTTAAGCTTCCGCAGGCACATACACAAATGAATCTTAATCGCGAATATCCGTCCCTAGTAATACATATGCGTCTCTGACGCATGTGCATCGTATATTATGTATGTACACGTATATAGCCATATACACTCTGAAAAGGTATGTACAGGATGACCCGAAATTAGCACACAAAGAATGACGACAGCACATTGAAATCAAACGTATGTAAGAATCGTAAGCGCATCGGAAAAAAGTTCGCAAACAATCACAGATTTATAAAGTTTTACTGAACAAAAGCTTTTACAACAATGAACAGTAACGTTATTTATTTGTTAAGCAATTTTTAATGCTATTATATTTGCTATGTGTACCTATTTATGTTTTCTATTGTATCACATTTCTGAATTTATTTCTTTACTTATAAAGAAGATTGCACGAAACAGCACCAAGAGTTTTTTAAATATATATAGATAAAATATTACTACTTTTACATTATTGTTAATTTCTTTTTAAACATAGAAGATATACACACAAATCGCCGCGAATGGAGAAACGCTTCGGCGCATTAGAGTAGATAATAACATCGACAACTAATTCTGGGCTATTAAGAATCAGCGGGGATGCGCAATTATTACAATGTAAAAATTACAATATAAAATGAATACACCTTAGATATCCTGGTGTCTTCTTTATTTAAAAATCCTTGTATAAATTCCCTGTTCGACTTTGGAGTCTTCTTTAGCATTCTCAATTCTATATTGTTGATTTAGTAGTCTGCCGAGGAAGAGTCTCACAAGTTGCCAAATTTGTAGTGGCTTCTAATTCAGAACACAATTTATGAAAGAGTTGATAATCTTATCCAATGCGCTTTGCGAAACTTTTCTTGTTATATGTGACTATTCTTGAACTAAGCCCGGGAAAGTTTCTTCAACAAAACAATCTTAAATCTGAAATTTGGCTCCCGCAACGTTCTTTCCAGAATCCCGTTCACTCATGTAATCTTATTTTCTCCTATTTCTTACTCGGTCGCACATCAGCTCTGTGTACAATACGGCCGTACGTATATATATCACATGGCACAATAGAATATCGCGGCACCGCTGTGCTAGAGGAAAGGAACATCGATTGTGTTAGCGCAGTCTTAATTCTTTTCTAGCTTGCTCGCCGTCGGTCGCACGTCCATGAGATGAAGAAGAACGAAAGGCAGCCGAAGGAGTAAACGCGAGGCAGCTAACGAAAGGCAGGAAGGAAAAAGACTGGCGAGTAGCCAGGCCTGTTGAACGCCACGCCCTGGGGAAAAAATAGTGGAGAGGGAAAGAACAAAACGTGATAAGGGAGGCTGGAAAATCATCGTTACAATTTGGGCCAGGTGCCGATCGTCCAACCAACTAACCAATCAACCGACTGACCGACCGATGTGGATAACAGCTCGATTTTACCCTCACTTTGTCTGCCTGTTGCACATCCCCTGTCTTGAACACCTTCGATCATGACGGAAATCTTGTTTGATATGCATATGTCAATGGATCGATTCAATGAACAGTTACTGGTCTATGATATTTTACACAGAAACGATCGAATTTATAATATGAAATAATATATTCGTGTATTTATATACGCATATGCAATACAAAAGATAAATTTGGAAATTTTATTATTAATTATTATAATTATTACAATTAATTTAATCCCGATTTCGTTATGATATCAATAGTTAAAACCAGAATAATTATATATAATTGTAAATTAAAATCATCTCTTTATTTTGATGTTACTTATCAAACAACTAATTACTGATTATCAACGGCAAATAATACAGAAAAATAATACAATTAATGAATAATTCATAGGTTATGTTGTATATTAATGGATTATTTTCAAAACATGATAAAAGAGTGTATTTTTCGAAGATTATTTTATTTCTATAAAATATTTTTTTTACAGAAACCGAAAATTATTATAATAATGACGCTACATTTAAGAAATGGTACATTGTATAAATGTGAAATCCTTATCACATTGTTACAAAATCGCTGTCAGTTTGATTTTGTAAAACACGTCAGACTTTAAACGTATAATACAATTTGATTTATACTGACATATTTTTAATTGTGTAATCTGTAATGGATTATTTGCGGAGTTTCAATTGTCTTGCGAAACTATAAGTTTGTATTACGGTTCGACAGATTTCTCATTCTTTATGATACCTTCTATTAATGTCTAATCTTGTAAGAAATGGAAGTTCTAATTTAGATCTGGCAATCCATTAGTGATTGATTGATAGTAGAGTATAAGGAATTTGTAAATTTGAGGATTACTTTTTGCTGAGAAAAACTCCAAACTGAATTGAAACGTTAAACATTATTATTAAATAAAATTTGATTTAATATTGTAAAATAATTTTTGCGCTCTATTTATTGCATTGTACTTTCAATAACCTTATTCTACTGTTTTATCAATTTCGAGAATTTCTAAGATCATATTTCTATTTTTTTATTTATTAACTTTATTTCAATGTACCAATTTTTTCTTGAATGTAACGTCAGTATAATGTAACGTTAGTACAATAATTTTTAATTCCCATGAAGAAAAATATAGAATACATAAGAAAATATAGAAACAAAACTATTCTTAAATCACAAAAAAGTAAAAAGTGTATTCTCTTTTAAATATAAATTATAGGAACAAAATCTACGAATATATCATACAATTAGTCATCATTATACATATCATACATTATCAAAGTTAAACTGATCTCAATTCCTGTTTATATTCGCTTCTTGACTATGTGTTAAGTGTTTTTACTTTACAGCGGTGATCCAGTACCTATACGTGCTAGCGTTTACTTGTCGTTCACAATTTATTCCCAGTGTGAGAGTATTTAGGAATTCTGCACGTCGTCTACTTGCAACCGCGCCTCTGTAATCCTCTTCGGACACTCCCGGATTACATTGTCATAAATTTTACCTCTTTACACACGGTCACGATGACGTACAAAATGCCCTTCGTGATATACCCTCATCTTTCGTAAGCGACAATGGCAGGCAATGATATGAATTAAGGCATGTATGTCCATATATAAGCACATTTAACATTACTACTCCAATAGCTTATCAATTTATTTATCAGCACATTTAATTTTCCTCATCTAATCCGTGTGAAAAAAAAAGATAGGGTATAGTTCAACTATAACTTACTGCGCGAATTCAACATTTATGACTAAGAAGATTTAATAGTCCAACGAAGAAATTATGTCCGTAAGCAATTATTAATATACTAATTAAGCTAATTCTTTGTTACAATAAAAATTGCTAATGTAATAAATTTTCTTTTTACAGCAACATATGTCATCTTAGATAGCATATTCTGTTAAAAATTTTGATCTATATTTAGGTTGACTTTCATAAAAGGTTATTTTTGTTGTATTAACAAATTTGATGTACTATTACAACGAATGTGATACCTATAATCGCTAATTTTATTTAAATGTACAACTTTGCTACTTTAACATAAAAAACTGACTGTCTGAATGTTACGACTACAGATTCGCTGAATCAGTGAAGTCTTTAGTTGTTTTAATAAATCTTTATTTTCCGTGCAGCGCTACGGCAATAAAATCATTATATTTTTTTTTATGTAATCATCTATATAACATCTAGCTAATCATGTATATCTGCTCGACTTCATAATCTTATCCAGCAGCGTGTCTTCCGACAGAAAGTTTTCTACCTATTACTCAGTTTTTACTATCCTTCGACCTAAGTAGATATCCATGTTACTCTCGCGATAACACGTCGATTCGTGCGTGCAATGTACTTACACCCGCGGAAAACTCATACTCAGAAATCGTTAAACTGATCACGAGTATCATTTTCAATGCAAACAAGATTTTAAAAAAACCACAAGTGAACGATCGCGCTGCACGCTCAACTACCACTTGAATCGATTGTTTTCTGGCTCGCAGATGTCTTGCCAACATCCAAAATACGAGATGCTATTGAAGTGCTGTATTCGCGTGGGACGTTTTTGGAACTATAATACAGGTCGCTCCATCAAAATTGGATTAGACGATGTAAGTACGCTCGCTCAAGCGAGTTTTATCGTGGTCGCTGTGTTCACGCTAGCGATCGCCGGATTCATCGTCAATTTATAATGCATACGCACGTAGAAGCTATGAAAGCAGAGATAGTACCATGCATGTGAGCCACCGTCCGTCGCATGCACCATGAGACACGGCGACCTAACTTTCGATCAAGGGATAACGATAGACGTAGTTAAAAGTTTGTCGCGGGGGCGGTAGAAATTCAGCCGTGATGGAAAAAAAATCGATATGAACACGTGCTTGCAAATTTATTTGCTTTATTTAACACAGAACATTCGATTCCGCTAAAAAAAATTATGCTAGCAAAATGATACTTAATCGAATCAATCAGTCAATATGTTAAAGAGCATTTTGGTAGACAGAAAATGTTATAAATTATAATTTACTCGTGTCAATTGAAAATACGAGATATATTGTTATTATATATAATAGAAAATTACATATCGAATATACGACAATTTAGCAATTACGATGTTCTCTTCATGTATTTGATAAATGGTAAATTAATCCGAAGTGTATAATTACGTTTAATTGAACGTGATATATTTCTTGCTTTATATTTCACTAAAAATAACGTAAAATCCAGATTGATATCCCTGTCGTGTTTGTATGCGACAATACGCATGAAATTCTATCGTAGTTAATGCTTTTGAGCGCAATGTGTTGTGCGGAAGAATCACAGACCGCATGCGCCTGCAGCCACTCCCGAGGTCTACATGTAACCGTAATGACGTCAGCGCGCTCCATGATCTGCTACTCCATCCGGCATACTCCCTCCGTTCTACTCGTTGACGACGTATCATTTTTTTCTACTCGTCAGCGAGTACAACGCCTACAGATCTTCCAGATCCGCGGAGTAGCTGGAGGATTCCTGTCGCGAGCAAACAAAAGTCCCCATCCATCTTCGGTACTGATACCACCATCAGAACGAGTGCGCAACGCATTTCCCGCGGAGAACAAAGTATTTGGAAAAAGTTCGCGGAGAAGAGAGCGTTACGAAAGGCGATGTAATAGCTTTCCCGTTGTAACTTCGAGACACGCAGAAGCAAGTCTCTAGGATCTTAGATGGTAAAACTGACTTCATTCGAGCGTCATTACTTATTTATACGAGTAAGAAAAATACTTCGTAAGGCCGCGTTTATGGCGATCGTGGGTTTCACCGAAGGCACGCGATTTAGAAAGGTGCTTATCCTAGATAAAACAGCGTGCAGTTACACAGGCGCTCTAATGCACCCTGTTGAAAGTTTTAGATAACGTAATGTTGCAAGAGGTAGGAGTGTTCTAGAATTCGTGATTCTACTTAAATGGTGTTAATTCCCCTTCACGCAAAATTAATGAAGTAACGTTCATTATTTAGAAATAATATCTTCTAATTACTATTGTATTGCCAAATTACGCAGAGGCTCAATGCATTATGCATTAATCATTTCTTTCTCATTCCCCTCCCCCCCAGATTTTATAATCTATTCTTGTTTTCATTAATCAGATTATGTAAGTAACTAGTTAACTAGATACTTAATATCAATTTATGTAACAATCATGTTCTAAAATCTAATATCAATGTTACTTACAATGTTAGTTAATTATATCTTTATATTTTCTATTTATTTCTATTTGACAGAAACGCAGTCCCTAGACGCTGAATTAATGATTAATCTTCTTCCTGTGCATCTCGGTTGCTTAGATGACCTAATATATGACTTTGTGAGTGACTGTTCAACCCACGCTGTGTCGCGTTTTGATTAAAAGCGGGTGGAACGACGATCCACACCATACGAGTCCCGTGGGGCGTTAAAAGCATTCTAGCGTTTGGCTGACGGTTCCCCGCGATATATCGCGTTTGTTCCCATATTTGGCTGGATTATTCGGGCTAACGCAGTCGGTCGGCTGGTCGATCGGTCGGTCGGTCGGTTGGTCGTTCGGTCTCTAGAGCAAACGAAGTTGCAGGCTACTGGTACAGGAGAGGCTCGCGGCTTGTTCCGACGCGCAACGTTCGCCAAGATCAATAGACGGGCCGCGAGCCGTTATCCCAGGCGACAGAGAGCCCGCTGGTTTTGATCTCTCGCGCACGCGCTCTCACCTCTTCTACAAACCCCCCTATCGTACTTTCTATCCCCCTTGCCAACCTTTGGCGATAACGGTTACAGTGTCGGACGTGAGCGACAATTGCGTCGGCAGTTCACAAGAGCGCCGGAATTCGTGCGCCCGCCGGCTCGTGCGTTTACTTGTACTACTGTCGAGACCAAACATCCTTCGTCTGGCAGTAACATCTTCATGCACATAGGATCAATTGTACACAGAAGAGCAGAACACTCGCTAGCAACTCGGTTGCTTACAATTAGGCGAGTAAACGAGCAAGCGAGAGAGAGAGAGAGAGAGAGAGAGAGAGAGAGAGAGAATGCAAATTGTAGCAATCATTATAAATATGCTACAATTTTCTGCTATCAGTATCATTTTAAATCTTAAAATTAAAATAAAATTTTAATAAAATTATCATTTTTATTATTCGACTAACAGTTCTTTCTTTTGTATTAATTAAATATTATTTGGACAGTATTAAACTTTAATTTTTAAAAATCGTTACACCTATCCATCTATCATGGATTAACGTTCTGTATTTTTTGTATTTATAGTATACATTTCAACTGACAATAAAGTATAATTTTCCGGAAAATAAAGTCACCGTAACATACAATTTTAGAATGAGATGCGACAAGCGAAAGAATAAAAAATCCTGGACTTAACAATTAGTGTCGAAAATGTCAAATTATAGCTAAATATTGAAAATATAAAAAAGTAATATTATGCAAAACAAAATAAAAGCTGAAGCGATAAAATAAAGCAAAAAGACATAGAATGCGATTGAAATAAAATCCAATCAAATTTTCTGTGTTCGAGGTATAAAGAAATTTATGAATGTCATCGAAAGCATGAATATTTTTGTAACAAACATTTCGTATCATTGAATTTCATGATAGTTTATAAAAGACAAATTACGTTTGATACAATCATATATTGTAAGCAGAAAAAATATATAATAAAATGAGACGCAAACAAAATATAATATGTCTGTGGAAAAAAAGATATAGTTCAAAATGAGTGATATATGTAAGCGTACATCAAAGATTAATAACGATACAGATTGCGTGGGACAAGTTTACAAAAGTATCTTTTCAATGTACCGATTTTCATAAATAATTTCTAAATATTCGAGATACATCATTAGGCTCGTTAAATTATATATTCATAAAGTGTATCTTTATGCGCTCATAATGTTAGAATTATGTAAATTAGGAATTGCGATAAGATATCCTTGGATTAATGGAGATCTTGCGTCGGAAATTAAATTGTAATCATAAATTCGAAGCAGATAGCATGTACAGATTATATAAAAGCAAATGTACGCCATCGTATCCTTCAAGCGAGACTAGAGAGACGCTAGATTAAAACGCATAAAATTCATCCTCATCGTCCTGTCACTCGCGTGGGTGCCTTTCAAACAGGTTCTAGAAATTGCAAATGTTATGCAAATATTTTAACGCATTTAAAATTATTTCTTCGTAAATATTCGATTTTCGATATTCCAAGTTAAATATTCTTTAAGTAATAGCTTGTATAACTCTCATAATGTGCAAAGCAAAGAAGACAGAGAGGCCAACA
>NW_017259306.1:71946-84540 GCF_001594045.1 Atta colombica | reverse complement strand
TATATATATAAAACAATTCTAATAATATCTTATCAAATTACTGAACGTTTCAACTGCACAGTCTTCTTCAGTAGTCCGAGTTCAACGTAAATTACACACACACAAAGATAGAGATTACACAGAACATAGTAAGTACGTCCGAAACTGATGGAATACAATAAAGAAAATCACGATAGTACAGTATATAAATAAGAGCTAACAATTAGAAGCCAACATCAAAATCGAGAGAATATCCGATGCGGACATCATACAAAAATAAATAAATAAGTTATCGAAGTAAAAAAAAATAAAATATCCAAATGTAAAAATGCGTCGAGCCATGCAAACGTTAATAAACCGATGTATAAGTGAAGGCACTTATAGCATTAAAATAAATATCCTTCAAGCATTAAAATAAATATCCTTTAATCAAGCATTAAAATAAATATTCTTTAATCAAGATTTTGCACTTACTTCTTTATATCTTTTCAAAATTGTCAGAATATTTTTTATCCTTATAATTTCTCTCTTCAATTGAAGCATAGCTACTTACTTATGATGTAGAAATACGGTGCCCATGAGAGACTCCATATATCTACGCATCGCACGGCTCAATGGAGGGCGCAAACTCGTGTTTGCACTACGTATTCAAAGTTTACTTCGCAACTAGAGAATTTGATTCAAAGTCGCGCAGGTGGAAAGAATGTACACTCACTGCTCCGGTTACGATCCGCATTATCTGCACTCTAGCGAACGTTAAAAACAGCGTCTCAATGTCACACGCACGTACGCGCATCATCATTAGATATGTATGTACATCCACGAATGCAGAAATACATATCATCGTCTGCCCTTTGATGTGCGTCGACATCGCTGCGCTTCAAAGCGCGAATAGAGTATGCGAGCAACAAGAATATTCAGCGGTCGAATATTTTTCACGAAGTAGCACTGAGAGTACATCTGCAAATGGAATGTCTTTTGATGCACTTCTTTTCGCTCTTTTACGTCACCGATATGCACTCACGCCGCTTTGCATTCCGACGTAAAATCGTACGTAAGAGTAACGTATCGATAAGTACATTCCTTACTGCTAAGTTGAGCCCTATGCTACGCAAAGAAGAGAAAAGAAGAAAGTACGAGCAAAACGAATAGAAATGAATAACGCGGTTATGCGAGAAAGTGAATGAAAAGCGAATGAGACACGATGGCGATGAAAATGCGATTTCAAAGTATCAAGAAGGAAAATACGATTTTCACGACGTCAATGCGACGATTTAATTAATCTCAAAATAAAAAAATTATTAAATCAAGCGACGAAATAGCAATCGATGTAGCAATAATTGTCATTTTGAATGGACAAGTGCAAATAAATTAATCAGAAAACAAAAAATGAAGATATCGAAAATTCAATTTAGTGCAATTCCAATACATTATAAAGCAGTGAATATATCAAGATTCTTATTGATAATATTTTGATAAATTAATACACACATCAATAAGTCTCATAAGAAAAAAAGAAAATAGAAAATAGAAAAAGAAAATAAATGCAAAATTATCAAGTTCACGAAATAATAAAAAAATAAAAATAAAAGACAATAATAGGTCTACTTTCTATGGTTACACTATAATACACTTTTTGAACTTAATATAAAATAAATTATTTACAATTTTTAAAACACTTAAAACATCAATTAATATAATATCTTTCTAAAGTGCTTATTAAGTTAAAAATTATTAAATTGCTTATCAATTTAAATATGTGATATTACTACTCTAGTTCTGTTCATTGCGTTCAAGACCGAAGATTTTCGGCGCGCGGTTTGTAGAATTAGATACGTATTGTACTATACCTATATAAATTCTGAAATATTCAAGCACTAAGATTCGCTTTGACCGAAAATAAGTTTATTTTTCTTAATTAATTTAAAGTGAGATGGGTATATGTTTAATATTTGGCGCAAGTGAAAGAGTTCTAGTGTAATACAGAGTAGGAACAAAAAACAGACCTTATGATTGAAAGTTATTAAATACATAACGTTCAAATTAAATATCTAATTTATTTTTAATCATTTCTATCGCCTCCTTAGGGGCAGCATCCACGGTACTGCTCCTACTCAATATGTCATTTAATTTAATTAAAACAGTAAAAAAATTAAACAATTTAACTTCAGAAGATATATTAAAGATTCAAATTTAATTCATTATGTAGTAAATGCATTAATATGCATGCGTTAATATGGACGTTTACTTTAAAACTAACCATAGGAATGAATTAATTTACATTTTGACTACACACATGAAAGTTGAAAATGACAAAATGTGATTTAATTCAAGAGCTATTATTGCTCCTTTTATAACCAACAATGTATTTCTGCAATATTTCTATGATGTATTATCACATTCGCAAAATATCATAATGGCCATTATTTCAATTAGAAACGTCTACTAAACGTAAATCACATTTACTATGTATATAAAGTACTTATGTTATTATAGTACTATGTACTTATAGTTAGCCATAATTTTATAGAATTTCCAAATAATATTGTATACACTATAAAATACCAAGAATGCAACTATCATGCGAATAATCATTAATATTACTTGACACAATCCCAATCTCCTAAAGAAGAAGCTATTGAGTGAACATGATCTTCTTCTATGCATCAATACACCTAGCGAACTCTGACAAAAGGGATGGTGGGAAGTAGAGGGTGACGAAAACTACTAAGTTCATGAAACAATCAGGCAGTCAGGGTGACAGCGAGCGCAGGCATAACGGCAGTCGTCGGCTTGAGGCGAGCAGGCAAGTTAGGATGGATACAAGAGAGAGAATGAAAAGGGAGAGAGAAGGAAGGAGAAATGGACGAGGGTGGGCAGACAGGTAGGCAAGCAGGCAGGAAGGAAGGAATGAATTGCGCCTGCGCGCTGAAACGGCCGGGCTAGACGCGAGAGCCGCCACTCCCGAGCACGTAGCGGTGTACCGCGGGTGCTGACCGAGTGTCCCCGCGAGAAGAGCGAGAGAGAGTGAGAGGGCGAGAGCGAGAGAAAGAGTGCGGAGAGAGCAGGCCGTGAGAGAGGTGACAGGAACAGTAAGATGTCCATCGTGAGAGGAGAGATCCTGCGGAAGCGGAGCTCATGGCAGGACACCGTCGGCGATCAGGAGGCTCCGACTCTGTAGGACACAAAACGAAGGAGACGCACAACCTTCAGGAGGAGAGGATCCTCGACTCCCTCCTCCGCCGACATCCGTTATCCCTCGCCCGAGTGTTATCTCGGTGTCTCTTCCGAATCGAAAACATAGCGGGAATCGCGAACAAAACTCAGTGCTGAGCAGAAAAGAACGGAGGAGAGCGAGAGACAAACAAGAGGAAGAAGAAGAATTACGAAAGATTCCCGGTGATAACAAGTTTTCGCAAAACTATCCATCTATTCCATCTTCATTTATTGCGCGGTGGCGAATCAAAACTACCGTAGTGATCTCGCGAGTGACTAAGCGCGCACAGGCGAGACAAGGAGAATGCGTCCACGATAGAATTATTCAAATTGAATTCCAAGTGTCGTGATACTACGATATTACACTTCATGTCGCCGCACGAATGTTTATAAAAGTATCGTGAGTGATAGTGATAGAGGCAAAGGTGATCCAGAAGATCAGGCGAAAGCGTCGAGAGCTGAGAGAGAATCGTGGACGAGCGACGAGCCAGAGAGCACACGGAGAGGAGTCTGAAGAGGAAGCAAGACGGGGGTAGGAGGGTGGGCTGGGCGGGAGGGAGGGAGGGAGGGTGAGACGCAGACGACACGCAGAGAGGCGCCGGGTCAACGCGCCAGGTAGCAACGCCTCAGGACAGCCGTCGACGTTCCCTTCGTCGTCGTTCTCGTCCTCGCCGTCGTTTCAGCGGCGAGGTGGTGTCGTGATTCCTCCTCCTTAGAACGTGGACAACCGCGGCGACTCCGGGGGATGACAGCCATGGGGTCCTTCCACGCCGTCTCCGGGTGCTTCGTTCTCCTCGTGGCTACGGTCGTCCTACTGCCCGCTACGCATCACACACCGTTTGCATACGCCGCGTAAGTCAGCCGTTTTTCTGTATGCTTAGACTTTTAGACGATTGAATGCACTAGAGTGCACTGATACACATTAAAACCGTTGTACGGTTAATCTGATCTAATGACTATTGTAAACGTGAAATGTAAACATTTTTAATTACAAAGTACAACATACATTTTTTGCCGAACAGCGTACAATAAAGTGTATTAAGAATTTCGCGGTTTAATCCATTTCTATTATTTATGTTATCTTCACATTAATTTGTGTACAAGGACTTTAATGTGCACCAGGGCGCATTGAGTGCGTCCAATCAAATTAGACAAAATATAAATAACAGGCGAGCGTAATATGAGAGTAATATGAGATTGGTATGTGGTTTTCAGAAATAAATGCTGAAAGACGTAAGAAATAAATGCTGATAGAGTAATTTTTATAGGAATCGTTGGTATTTTTTACTAATAGCTTGAATCTGATCGTCTTCTGTATTACACGAAGTACGAATGGAATGTCAGAAAATAGAATTCTACGCGAAACATCGAGATAGCGAGTTGTTGATGTTTTCTTTACATTTGCAAAGCAAAGCTCATTGTTTTCGGTAGCTATTTAACTGTCTTCCCATATTTAGGAATGTCCGAAGAGCATATATTGCGTGTGTGTGTGTGTGTGTGCGCGCGTGCGTGCGTGTGTGTGTGTGTGTGTGTGTGTGTGTGTGTGTGTGTGTGAATAAAATAATTAAAGCGAACATACTTGAATTTTGATAAAATAAAAGTATAATAAGTGGAAATTAAACTAATAAGAACAAATCAAATAAGAGAAAGTATCCTATTTTCGGTCGAAAATACTTAATATTGAATTGTCCGGAAAGTTCGTGCCGACTAACCTATACAATTTAATAAATGTATACTAAAATTTAAATCTTCTGCGTTTCAATTTTCCTTCAAAATCGGCACGAACTTTCCGGACAACCCAATATGAATTTGTAAATTTATATATGAATATTATTAAGCACCAAAATTCGCTTCGATCAAAAACAGAATTTTTTTAATCTTACTTGAGAAAAAAGAAATTAATACTTTATCTAAACACTTTTAATAGATTAATAGAGATATTGTTTATAATATTTAATAGAGATAATGTTTATAAAGTTTTATTATAATAAAAGTTGATCAATTTTATCAATTGTAAAAATAATTAATTTGTAGTATTCTAGATTTTATTCTCATATGATTTTGTTAGATATCACATTGGAATACAGCTTTCTCGCGAGAGATTTTAAATATGTTTCATTCATATATTATTCCTATCAAAAATAACAGTAATATATCAGTATGACAGGAGATCTAATTGGTCTTCTGTCGTACCGATATATTACTGATCATATTTCACACATTCTCTTGTATTTATATTTTATAATATAAAGACAATGATATATGTTTTTCACAGTAATTATTCCAAGAAAGATTCTTGCCAGATATATCACATCCCTTCCATATTAATGTTGTGAAAAAATATTGCGCCGGGCAAATCGTGACGAATGACATCTTCCTTGCGATAAGCGTCATTCATTATGCTACTTCGACGGAAATAACCAAGTTTTATTACGCGATCGTGTCTGACGTCAACCCGCCCGCTGCCTACTATCAAGAGCAAACAAGATAGATTTAGCCTTTGACATAACGGGCGCCACAATGAGAGTAGCGCGTAGCTCTCTCCGCCGTCTGGATGCACCTCCGTGATTGCATGTAAATGAGCGGATACATGCAGTCACGTTGTATTCCCTAGTGTATGTCTTACTACCACGCGCAAGCTCTTTCCATGATCACAATGACACCATCCCTTGTGCCTCCAAGGCGACGATAAGGAGACTCTCTCTCTCTCCCTCTCTCTCTCTCTCTTCCTCTCTCTCTCTCTCTCTCTCTCTCTCCACCCCCCTCCCTCTCCTTATCGTTCTCCTTCTTCCCCTTCTCTCTTTCTCGTCGCGTTTTAATAAACATAATACAATATTTTACATCATGCATGCAGTGATCGTTTTAAACTATCTATATTTTCCTAATCAATCGACAATGTCAACATAGTAAGCGTAAATTCTTAAATCTGATCTGATTAAATGTGATGCAAAACTATTATAGCGATATCGGTTGATTCCAATAAATAAACGATTATTATAATTTATACTAGATTAAAAATCAATATTAAAATTTTTAAAATAATTATACACAAAGATTTATAATATTTTTCAAATATTATATAATATTATATAATAAAATATACAAATTAAGAAAATCCTTTGATGTATTCAGTATAAAAATCATATTTTCATTGAATTAAAAGATTAAAATTAACAAAATCGTTCATTATAACATTCATTATAATTAAACCATATAACCAACCCAATAAATTTTTCCAGTGATTTTCAACTTTTGTCATAATTAATGGAAATATTTAAATACATACACATATGAACTTTATTGTCAATTAGAAAATGTTACTTCAAGCAGAAACAAAACGATAAACTGGCGAATAGAAAGAACAGAAGCAGACATGAGCAATAGTAACAAAGCGCAAACAATGTCGACATTGGAATTGGTCGATGCTACACTCGCTCATCCGTTGATCGCAATTCACTAGTACGTATTAATAATCCGCAAATATAACCGGCAAAGATATCTGCAGCACGAGCCAGCGCTATCGATCATTTTGCACGAAACATTCGACGCGCTGTACTTGCGACCAACGTGACGGCTGCGTTCAATCAGATTCTTTCCCTGGCCGCTGTGATACGTTCCCTTACTACTGAAATCTTAATACGGCCATTGTAGTAAGGTTTATTTTATTTATTTTATAAATAACGTCAATAGTACAATTATCTTCTAAACTCCTAAAAATATACTTGAATATCTTCTTAAACAAGAAGTAATTGAAAGTTAATTGATATTACTTTTATAATCTTTAACGTAGAAATTTTGAAGTAATAACGTTGAAAGCATGTTTTATTTTAACTTATTCCGAATGTTCAAAATTCTCAACAAATTTAAATGAAAATTTTTGTTCAATGTAAAAACATATCTATTGCTTTATAATAACGCATTTTTTAATAATAAATTAAATCGTTACGATTATATCATAGCTATAATTTTCTGAATGAAAACTATACTTAATATAACGACAAGTTGTATGTACGGTTTTCTTTAGCAAAAGTTATGTTATAAGCGATATAAAAAACAGTCTCAGTTTCGAGGTTAGACAGTGAAGGTTTTCTACACATCAACTGCATTTATATTCCAATAATCACAAATATAGATTCATGAATAATCACAAACGGTAATGGAGACGTAAGTTTAAATTGTGAAAACGAGGATAAGAGGACTTAGTCAGTGGCATTGACTGCGTCGTTATCGATATTCCCGTTTCGGATTGTCTAACAAAACACGTATATTTTATGAACTGGGGTAACTGCAGTCTTTATTACTTTTTTGTCCCTATTAGTGTACTTTTGTATTTAAATAAATCATAAAGAAAACTAACACAAATAAATAAAATAAGGTATTTTTTTATTAAGTTAAATTATTAATGTACACAATACCAATTCGATCAAAAATAATGTTCTATTTTTTAAAGTATAGTAAAAATTTTTAAAGTATAGTAAAGATTTGAAAGATCTGAGCAATTTATATAAATCTAGTAATATCGCAAAATTTTAAGCTTATCCCTCTTAGTACATTCTGTTGAAGTCGAAAGTGTTACTAATGTACATTGAAATTGTAAGTATAATTAAAATAATGATTTATGCAATATTAATTTGAATTATTACTTTATTTATTATCTGTTTAGTAACTATATGTAAAATGAGTCAAAATGCGAATAGACACAATTGAGCGTACATTAATAAGGCCATCACTTTTTGAAAAGCTATATACTAATAAGAACAAAATATTTCTATTGTTATTAAAAACAAAAAATATTAATTTTTAGATTAAAAAATATTATATAAAAGAAAAATAGTTGAAAAATCGATATTACAAGCAGACAAAATTAAAAGCTACAATTATTAATAATTATTTCAGTAATGAGAAAGTTGGTAAAAAGCCATACTAATAGGAATAGTAATTCTAGTTAATCAGAATTTTATGTTCTTCAGATACTAAAGACAATTTCTCTAAAGTATCAGACAATATTATCCATAGTGAGATAATCACTATCGAAACAGTTTTAATTCGCTACGCTATTACGCGCGAAGAAGATGATAAACGAGTAGTTACATGTAGTCAGAAGGATTATCAATATTTATGCTCTTCCGACGAGCGGAGGCTCGGTCGTTCCACCTGTTTCCTTCTCGAGTGGGTCGCGCTTCTCTCTGGCCTCCTCTAAACCTCTATAAGTACCAACTGCGGAGGTACTATAGCATAGTATCGGTGATCGCAGTAGAGCTCTCGAGCAAGAGGGTGCTCCCAACGTGGCAGGGCTCCAAATCCTCCTACGCCGCCACCCTCGCCAGCCCACCAGTGACTAGAATTGTCGCCACCCTCGCCTACTCTTTGGATCGGTAGCGTACACCAAAACCTCCATCTCTTTACAACGAGAAAGAACACTATTTTTGCTTCACTCTGCCATCCGGACGAAGGTTGATCCGAAATCTCAATTTCACCGCATTATCTTCATTCCAGTTTCCATCATCCCTGATAGCTTCATTTATTTAAACCTAGCAACAGCAGTTATTAAATGGCAATTTTGATAAAAATATAACAAAATGTTAAAACTTTTTTAAAGAAAATGAGAATAATAAATTCGATAAATTTACCAGCAAAATTGGTTGAAACAGTAGTACGAATCAACAACAAAGGTTTATCATAGCTAAACGTTCATTCGAACTTATTTTGAAATATCTAATATAAAATTTTTTTTATATCTCTTTGTTTTTTCTTGTAAATGTATATGAGTATAAAATATAGCTCATGTAACTCGAGATATTTGCTTTTAAATATTTGTTAAACAAATTTCATACATGAATTACTTTTTCAAATTTACATTCTTTCAATACTGCTATTCTTTAAAACTAATGACATATTTCATACACCTTTATTTTAATTTTCGCAAATAATTTTTTAAAGTACCTAAACATATTTTTATACAATTATCAGAAACATTATATATTCAGTTCCATTTCGGACTACGAAAAATGCTAAAGACTGCCATTATATTATGAGTAATTAATGATTATCATCGAAAATATCCATTCAAGGATTTCACGAAAAGCATTATCTATCGATCGTGATATCTTTCATCGGATTGCGACCGATCTTTCATCGGATGCTAACCATGCGACTCTCGTAGAGATAGAAAAATCCCTTGGCAACTTTCCGGAATTGAAAACATCCTGGATTATCATCCGGTCGAGAATCGTCGTGTTTTCGTCGCAAGAGCATCGCCCACCACGGAAACAGTCGAAATCACGCCAAATCATACTACTTCAACTGACCTATTTTCTGCGATAGTATACAGACGCATGTATTTCTGCAACGGAGCGGATTGTTGTTTTCCTTCGCATATCCACTCTAACCTGGTCTGTAACCACGTTGGCAATACCACCATCGTTTGGAAGGATAACAGTGTGACAGCCGATGCCACCGAGTGTTTTTCCATTACCGCTTCGACTAGAAAAGATTTATCTTTCTAGCAGTCCCACGGATATATCTGGCATCCTGTATTCGCGTAATGGAGCTTTAAATTTATTTCCACTTTCAGAAATGCTATTATGTATCCCAATCTATCCCAATATGAAGTCGAAGTCTAGTAACTACTGAAGTAACTACTGAATTTTTTATATGTTCCTGTTTAGATGTTTAAGAAATCATATTGACCACGCAAAGATATTTCCAACACGAGATATGATTATTAAATAAATGATCGCAATAATTGCAAACGTTTTGAAAAACTAATAAGAAATATATAGATAATCATAAAAAACATTATCAGTAAACATATATAGGATGCGATTTTCATAGAAAGATCCTTTAGTAACTTCCCATACATTTATAGTAGTATTTGTAAAAATATTTAACAAAAAAAAATAGTAAATTTTATTATATTAAATTTTATTATATTAAATTTTATTATATTAAAACAATTTTTCATACTATATGTATCGATATAAATTGGTAATATAGGCAATGTAAAAGATCAATGGTTACCCATGCCCCAATTTAAAAAACGGAACATTTTACGTAAACAATTAGTGACTGACAGTTGGCATATAAAGGCTGACAGAAATCGGGCACAATAGAATAGAGAGACACGGACAGAGAGAGAATGACGCTTCGTTCACAAACAACCAATGCATATTTAATAGTGGACGATTATTAATATGCGCTTACGCGGGTGATTGATGAAACTATGAAACCATGCAAGCCTGAACAATTCGTGTCACGATTTATATGTTGTAATGACTATAGATCTGTTCTTTTATTTTATTGCGCTCTTAATCCTTATGAACACAAGATCTATTTAATTATATGCACTTCAAGAAAAGAAAGAATAAAAAGAGATTAATTAATTTATTTAATTTTGTAATTTAATTTTGTTTTTAAATTTAATTTTGTAATTAAAAAAAATATACTTTATTGTAAAAAATCCGATTATCTTCGCGAGAAATAAAAAATAAATTTATTTTTAAATTAGATTAAAAATGTTATATTACCCATTTACTTAGATTGCACGAAAAAGATTACGCATAAAAAAATTAAGCATACGTTCTTTCTTCTACAATAAGTCTCTCTTTCACGTTGTAGTAAGCATTATTTTATATCACGTCAGAATTCATATTTCTATCAACCGATATTATGATGTGAGATCACTGCATGACACATAACAAAACACATTTCCGATAGTAACTTCAAACTTAATCGGAATGGTGGCCGGTAACTCGACAGCAAAGAGGCGCGAGTGAAGACACGAGAGAACGGCATCCGGATCGACGAGCGAGCCCATCTAGTTAGCTGCAAATCGAATATTCTTCGGTAACTGTAATATCCGGTTGAGCCGCGCCGAGCATTCAAACGGCTGACTGTTCCTCCTGCTTTACCACTAGCATACCGAGTGCCATATTCCGCGTAGCAACGATACAGGAAACCGTAGCCTCGATATTAATGATTTCATCCACTCACTGGATTCGTTCGCCTTTGCTCAACGATTTATTCAAGCAGTTCTCAGGTTTTTGTTGTATAATGCTGACGTTACTAATTGTATGAAGACACGTGCAGCTTGCAATATAATATCTCTTTATAAAAATATATGTTTAAATTCATTCCTCATAAGAGCATATTATTTTTACTCAAAATAAAATGTATAAACTTACATTTAATGTATTATATATAAATATTCTGAAGTAATTCGCAGCATATACGACTTCGCAAAATTTCTAAATGTTTTTGAACATGTTGTAAAAACTTTCTAATTTAGCAATTGTCTTACAAAACGAATGATTAACTATAATAGTATATATAATCTACTTATAGTTTGTCTGAAATTATTTATCTGAAATATAACTGCTTTTTAAAACATTAGATATTATATTAAAATTTAAGCTTTATATTTTTATAATAAAATTAATGAGATACGTATTTACCTGTATAAAAACGCTTTATGTAGAAATCATTTTATGTTGATTCAAAACTGATTTAAATGAAACTGTTTAAAAGAAACTACTAATACATGTCTCGTGATATGTAATAAATAACAGATAAGTTATTATATTACAATGTAAAGCAAATAACTAATGGCACTGCACGTGTGCGATTTTCTTAAATCTCTTCTTCAGAAATTTTCCTCTTATTATATGACATCGTACATAAACTTTTTTCTTGTATATTAATCGAGAGCATATCTAATACGACGCGCTTGGCCTTCGAATAAACTTTTTATGAGACTTTACTATATATTTTTCACGGAACTGAGTATCAATCATGAAAGTTTTAGATTTTTGACAATCTTTTCGGTTATTCATTGCTGTTTTATATATTTATATATTATTTTATTTGATTCGAGTCGTGATTCCCTAGTGCATTTTCCGCTATAAATATCGCAGTAATACTACAAACGTGCTGGTTAAAGTTATTAGTGTCGGAGTTAAAACACTTGGACAGTAACCGCGATGTAGAGAGCATAGCTCGAGCGGTCACGCGATACGGAGACTTTCCTGTCCGCTTCTGGATTTTAACTCCTGGCTTTTGCGTTCATAAATTCGTGCTGCGCGGCGAGTGTCACGATTAATATGCGGTTGTTTCACCCCGTGCAACCCCTCGTCATCTACACAACTACCACATTGCGAAATTCGCGACCATGCCGTGACAGTCGCCATACTTCCAAATTACTTTCAAATTACCACTCGCCAAATAACGAAGATTCCACCACGCAACGCGAATGAAATAAACCAAATTATTACGTCGTCGGTGACCGCAAGAACGGATGAATTACAATACATACAATCTATGTATTCTTCTTTGAATCGAAGATACGTCGACAGATAAAGATTGCGTGATTTAATAAAAAAGATATTTATTCATTATTATACA
>NW_017259306.1:68287-71846 GCF_001594045.1 Atta colombica | reverse complement strand
CCCCATTTAAGTTTTAATATAATCTAATATATTAACTAATATAAAGAGAAGTTGAATAATTTAATATATATACATTATTGATTATTGATTGTGAGAGCAAAACATCAATTATAACAAAAATATACAGCAATAAATAATTATATTAAAATAGAATATCAATAATGGTATATGTATATAAGATGTAAATGCTTTGACAGCAATATTTTTAGATATTTTTTCGAGAGTAAATGATCGGGATGAACCTGTACCTTCGTAACATGTGAGTAGTCAAAGTCAATCGAATTATTTATAAATGAATGACAAGATATACAAAGGTACATCACGAAGAAATTCAACAGGAATCGATTTGCGTTCAAGGATGGGACGAAGAATAGCCAAGAACAATTACGGTAAGCAAACGTTATAACCAATGTTAGATACTAGATACTAGCGTAAAACCACATGCAAGTAGTAAACACAAGGGACAGGCAGAACAGTGATAAGCAAATAAATCAATATAGCCAGGTAAACTAACAAATTGCTCTTTCTCTTGCGTGTCACACACACACAAATCATATAAAGGGAGTAAACCATCAGCTCGATAATAGCAAATAAACAAATCCTCAGAATTTATAGAATGTAATTTACTCTTCATTTCAGGAATAATAAAAATAACTTTACACAGCACAAGTAAGTTTAATTAGATTAATAGTAGTATACACATCTAGACGTGTAACATAATAATTTTCATTATACATTATAAATTTACGTAACAATTTACTTATATAATAATTAATACGTCAATCATAAGGTAGATGCGCTTCGAAAGTGACATATACTATTGGAAATGCAATTGAAGCAAAGAAAGAAATAGAGGAACAAATTGAGTACAGATATATTGGACAAAGCCAATGCAGCGCACATACGGGTTTGCAGGTCTTGCAAATAAATCTTTGTAGATTCGAATATCACGCTTTAGATGAAACGATGCGGGTACAATTAACTATGTCAACAGATGTACATATATACGTCACAAAATACTATACCATTTAAATCAAGAATATCGCAACTTAATCTTGACTAATAGCAACGAGAGATAAGCCAGAAAAACATTATTTTCACAGTCAAGTGAGATGCATACGTGGCATGTAAGTGCAATTCAGGAACTCTAATCTGTCATCTACTATCGCGCAGTTCATCGTCCATGATAATCACGTACGCATCATAGTGTCCACGAAGAAGGATTGAAGCTCTAAAAGCTTTTTTCGCATGGAGGGTTGGAAATACGACTAAGTGATGGACGATGTAAATGCCTCCCCTAATGACGCGAGTTGACAAAATGATAAACTCGATGACTACTTGGTACATCGCACGTATAACGTACACGGGGTCGAAGATGACGGGGTGCGGAATCGACAAGGAAGAGAAAACAACTTGCGAAGGTAGCCGAGAAAGAGAAGGGAGATTGTCGGAGATTGTGGGTGGCTGGAGAAGAGCGGGGGTTTCTCGCGTGCAGCCTTGACATGGGCCAGGAAATCAATGGGACCTCCAACACCGATGCAAACTCGGTCAACTAAGCCGCGCAACGGCCCACGTCCATAATGTCGTGCAGTACACGCGGATGTACATCGCTCCGTCGACCAATAATCGATGCAAGATCTTGTTCTGAGGTACTGTTTTCGCGTTAACCATCGAATTTGTACATATTTAAATCAAGCGATGACATGAACCATCAATCAGCGCGCCGTTACTTCATTTATTAATAATAGACCGAAGATCGAAACGAGCAAATATAGATAAGCGATGAAAATAAACATGATGAACCTTGTGAAAAAAGCAAAGTCTCGGTTACAATCTGGATCTTAATTAAATCGACAGGAATAAAATAAAATGAATAATAATTTAATGAGAATCTCTTCTCTTGGAATCTATTAAAGAATACTTGAACGAGTATCAATTAATCTCAAATAATCTATAAACAAACTTGTCTTTCTGTTTATCGTCTTTTTTTTAATGAAAAGCCGTGCTATATCTTCTTCTGTAGTTGACTGACTTTATTTTTAATATATCATATCTTTATGAGCGGTACACCCGGATGATAAAATGCTTTGAAAGAAGTGCCCGCAATATCAAAACCAACGCGGCGTATATCAAAAAAGAAATCAGTATTCGTCATACATTCCTGAAAGTCGCGATCTCGATCCTACGTCCATCCTGTTGTCTATCGTGATGATGGCATCGATGCCGATAGGCAGGAAATGAAACGACATTTCAAAGGAAATGTCAAACAGTCCAGTAGGCACGCCTCGCCAATCAGAACAGCCACTCTATCTGCTCTACCTGCTTGATTTCCCTACATCAGATATCAAGTAACGAAACAGATACCTACATTTCACAAATGATACTACATCGATAGATAGGTTGATTCATTGTTAAATTCATAATGTCAAATTATATCCAATTTGAGTTATTTTTAACCATATCTACAAGCCACTAAGATTGTACCAAATAATTTGATTACCCGTTAATTTGATTAACAACAATTTAACGTAGAAAATGTATTAAATTTTAATTCAAATTTAGTTTATTATTTACTAAGTGCATACGTTAATATACATGATGTTAACTTTGAAACTATAATCACAGAAATAGATTGATTTACATTCTGACATTGATGAAAGTTAAAAATAAATGTTATTTAATTCAATAGATTGGGTTATCATTGCTTTTTTAGTATTTAACAATGTATATACATTTTATGTGTTAAAAAACTGCATGACTTCCTTACATCAGTATCTTCAAAATATACGATTTGAATTGTGTATGCTATTAGCTGGTTCAAAATCCAAATTTATTAAACGAGTTTATAATAGCGAAAAGATAAAAAGAAAAGAAGGAATTTTATATGAAGAAGAGGTAAGAGGTCACAATTCGACACGTCAATTCGATTGACAAAGTGTTTCGTTATACATCGACATTAATGTTATTGATGAGAAACAACGGTCGTGACAATAGAGGCCGGCCTCCGACGTAACCCACAATCGCGGCCGTGTATCTGCATGCCAGAACCTTGACGAGAGCGCGGCCAGGGCTGCCAATCAATGACGAGGACATCACCCTCGACGACTAACGTCTGCGTCCTTGATCGTCCGTTCGCCGCCGCGTCGAACGCGGCGACTAAAGCCACTACACGTTCGGAATACTTGAGGCACCGAGGTCGAGTCAGGGCTAAATTCCAGGGCTAACGGTAACGAAAGTACAATAGCATCTTCTGCAGGTGTATGAATTTAAAGGAGAAAGAGCTACATTTGCCGCGATAGAGTCAAATGGCTCGAGGACGTAGGTGCAAGCGCACAATCTATACTAGATGCTTCATGTGAACATGCCGATTAATCATTGTATGCAATCACGAATGTCGATTGATAATTTCTATGTGAATACATATGTTATGCAAATAAGATTGCATCAATAGATGAATAAATATAATCTTGAAATATACATATTTATAATGTATATATAATATTTTTAATTAAATATTATATATTGAAAAAAGTTGATTAAAATTTAAATGTCTAATAAT
>NW_017259306.1:53583-68187 GCF_001594045.1 Atta colombica | reverse complement strand
ATAATATATGTATATAATAAATATATATAAAAATGAAAATTTCGTTCTTACAGATTTCATGAGACTCAGAAATAAAATCAGATAAATATGCACTAATTTCTTAATTGACACGGTTAATTGATTAATTGGATATTTGTTTATTTCGATACACAGCACAAATAGCGACGTCGCAACATTATAAATTTTTTATGATAATTATTAAACTACTTATTATGTAATTCCTTACAATAACATCGACATCGAAATTAAACAGCCCCGTACGATGCACTCTTGTGAAATTACAAAAACCACGAGAAACTAAAAAAACCAACGGACTAGCGAAACATGTTTTGTAATTCAGCGCATGAATAGAATCAAGCGCTCGTGTCTGCGTGTTTGCCATGTGAATGAGTGTGCATCGAATTGTCGAATACGAATAAAGAATTTTTGTGTGTATGCATGTGTGTTCCATATAGAAACATAATAAAAGAACTTTTTAGGTCACATTAAGATAATGCATCGCGATTACCGAATCGAAATTTGTCTAAAAGTTAAGTGAATGAAAAAACAATGAGCTGAATTTGAATAAAAAAACCTAGTGAGCATCTTTTAATAATTTACATACGACCATCTCGAGAAGATGAACATTCGTATGATGTTGCGAGCTTTCAATGTTTATTCATCAAACATTTTAGTAGAAGATATTTCACAAATTCTATAATAAATTCTATAATAAATTATTTTTCTGTAATATACATAATAATCATTTATATTCCATAATTCTATAATATTTTTCTAAAATAAATCATAAATAAATTCTTCTCAATAATTATTTAACAAAGCGTCTTATATAAAGCTCAAAAAGTACATGTTCGTTATCAATTTTTAAATCAATGCGAAATATTTTAACAATAAAATCTTAAATTATTACTATCATAAATTTTTTACTGATAACTTACTGGTAAGGTGACCAAATAAAATTGAAAATATTAAAAATGTATGTAGTATTCATGTTGTATCTCTGTATAATTTAATTTATTAAATTTTAATTTTAATGGAAAATATCTACAGAAGTATTACGTTCTGGAATTTGTTATTAGAATATTTGCAGTCATGGTCATAGAACGCACTGAATATTTCAAGATGTTATAACACATCTACATGCCCATCGTCAACATGCCACATTGTTTGCACAAATGTCGTTCTTAATAGATTCGTGACTCTCAGATCTATCCCTAACTAATCTCACTCATCGTGCCAATAACAACCATAAACTATAAATACAAAATTGCGGCATAATCTCGCATCTTCGAGCGCCGGTGATTATATCCCACGCAACTTCACACATCGATTGCATCCTGTGTCAAGGTTATTTACTTTTATTCTTCCGACGCGCATTATGAATTTCTGATCAGCGTTGGGACACGTGCCCCAAGTCCATGAGAAATATTTATAACGTTATCGACCGCATTTCCGCGATGAGCGATCGGGTTAGTAAACGAAGTGCATGTCATTTGTAATTACTAATTAGAAATTCGTAATTTATAATGACGCAAGTTATTAACGTCGTCAATCGGATCAATGCTGCTTTTTCTAATAGAGATATCACGATAAAACATTAACAAACATTTATTGAAAAACATATAATTCACGACCGAAATAAAAAGAGATTTCACGGTCATCTTCGCAATGATTCAAGCAATCGTATAATTGGATAAAATCCTGCGGGCAATAGAAAATTGGTAATTTCTTTGCTGACAAATACGCAATTATTGACCCGTATTTACGTGGACCTCTCTCGAGTCAAGACGTATATAGCCGGCTGAAAAAAGCACCGACGATGTTTGTACCAACGACAACCCTCCCGTGTATAAAAAGCCATTGCAATCACGCGGTGTACTGGCACGCTAATGGGGCATTGATATAATTAACTGCTATACCTGCACGCTCTTATCGAACCTCATACGTCGCTGAAGCCGCCGCCGTCGCTGTCGCCACGAACGCATGCCTGGAACAAAAATAGCACCGTTGTATACCTATCTACTGTGTTCCGAGTATCGCGCGTATTCTCTTGACTAAAGGTGAACCTGATATCACATTTAGCGTCTGAGACGGATTAAATTTAATTTTCGATTAAATTCAATTTTCATTAATTCATTTTTTTAATATAATATGTAAGAAATCAATAATGACATTTATAATCTCCATCATTTTACATTTGTTTCCTGAATTTTTAACTTTTTCAATATTGATTTATTATTAGTTTTAAGTTAACTGTTACGATTGGATTTGGCAGATTAAAGTTCATAAGATTGCATAGTTAATTAATTCTAAAAAATGTAATAGTACCTTTTTTAACATCAGAAATGTACCAAAGTATAATTCAATTTCATGAAGTATCATTAAGAGTCAGTCAATTAAGCTTGAAAAGGAAAAATCGAATCTACATTTTTATTCTTCAATCGTCTTCATAATTTAAAACTTTTATTCAAGATCAATTGTATTAAACGTAATATTGCAAAATTGTAAAATTATGTAACAAATTAAATTCACCAAAGAATTTATAATAATTTATAATAAAGCAGCTCGAATGTCTAAAACATTTTATATATGAAACACGCAAGACAACCGACGTTTACGCGCGCGCTCGTCGTGCGCACGCAATTCCCTCATTTTCGCGGATTTCTGTTTCTTAATTTGCGTCAATGTGCATTACGTCTTCGCGCGGGAACTGTATTTTTATTTAACTCAGAACGAAGCGAACACGTTGGTATTGCACGAAAGTATTGCGTCTATAGTGATGACGAGGGAAGTGGATGGAAGAATATCATGAGCGCGCACAAGCCGGATAAAATCGAGAAGCAGAATATATGAGAGAGAAAAATATCTCCGGGAATTGGATACGTGCGTAAAGAGAGAACATCGAATTAAGGGCTAAACGGAATTTTACGCGCGAATTTGCAGGAGTTTTTATATTTTCTGACGTATCCGCAATATGCCGGCTTTAGCACACTAGAAATACACTTCACTTTTTCATCATTCGAAACATGCACCACGCCCATATTCGAGGATACATATGCAGGAATAATCTCCTCTGTGCGCCAAAAATAGCATATATCAAGAGATAGAAATATAAATTCGTATAAATTGAGAAATTTTGAAGTATTTTTTCATCACTTTTCATCACGAAAAGTCATATACAAAATTGCAATTTTGCTAATCACTTCTCTTATACGTCAATCTCTTATCTCATTCGTAAAACAAAGTAAGTGGAAACTGATCCACATTACGCATTACGTATCTGACAGATCACGTTTTAAAAACATGAGTGGTATCAGTCAACATTTAAAAAACTTATATATTTTAAGCTAAATATGTATAAGAGATAAAAATATAAGATTGCTTTATAGTATGAATTTATTAATTTATCACTGTTATTTAGAACATAACTACTTTATTGCTGAAATAACTTCCATAATTTTTTGTTAAATATATAACTTACTCTGTGCTTCTCGTATTTCAATTTGTTCTCCAGCATTATATTCTATAATATTTTGCGAATTTGTGAATAGATTCAAAATTTTCCTTGGTCTCCTACATCAGATTTTAGCATACTTTTCGAGGTGCACCAAAAGTTCGCGTGCACCTGATTCAAGATTGACTCACATACCTTGAGTAGAAATAGCACGATACCGACGACGACGTGCCGACCTTACTTTATTATCAGCCATCATAAGTACGCCTGCACGCAGGTTGAATTTTCTCTCTCGTGACTTTTTCTCTCCCTCATAAATTCAGTGAACGAAATGCTAATGTATGTTAATGTTAAATCGATGCCATTCGCGTAGTTGCGAATCGATATATGCAGGTGGTCGATTAAACACGCAGTGTACAGGTCATAGATCCGTTGTTGATCCTAAAAATACAAAGGCAACAAACGATGCGCGAGCACATATCCCACCTCGTTCCACTATACTCGATTAAAAGCAATTTTCGGATCCATCCGCGCGTCGACGTGATTAATTTCGCGTCCGGTAGATGAACGAATCTCGCATGGGCGTTAAGTACAACGAAGAAATCAGAGTAATCCGCGCGTTGGTCACTGCCGCACGTGTGACTAAATTCCCTCGTACGAAACTCGGAAGTTCACGTCTACATGGAAATCAAAAGCCGAGCCTTGTCAAACAAAGCTTGAATATTCATGATTAATATTTGAATATTACAAACTGCAGTTGCGGGAATAGGATGGAAAGGAGCTCTTTACTAGTCCTAGAATGTTGAATGATTATCGTTTAACATTAATATACTTTTAAACATATGAGAAAGAGAGAGAGAGAAAGAGAAGGAGAGAATTACATGCTGCTAGACAGAACACAATATACTATTAATAATGAGCAATTTACATAAACTTCATTTACCATAATTATAAGATAATGTCACTGCATTGTACCGACGGAAAATTGATATGCGTTAAGGCTATGTTTGGAATTAAGCCTATGTATTGCGTTGTGATACGATATTTTCTATTCTAGTTAAAAATGTATCAAACCTTTTCACACTTGAATAAATTTCTTTGAAACGCATAATGTTTTCGCAATTTTCTTTTAATATATTTGATAATATCAAAAAACAAAGTCAAATCAGATTATAATTAATTTCTAAGTAGTAATTAATAAAATATAAATGTATATTTATATATTTAAAAAAAAAGTGTTCTTTATTTATGATATATTTATAGTACACGCCTTCTGTTAATCCTGTAATGCTTACATAAAATTATTTTTCGAGTAACTTGTATCATAAATTCTTAAATGTATTATAAAAGAAATGGTCTTAATAATATATATATAAGTTTACCGCATAGTAAAAAATATATGCGAACAATGAATAAATGCATTTGCACGATATTTATATTTTCAAAACGATATTAGATTTACCGATAACTTGCGTTAAACAATCCAGAAATAGTTCATGGAAAAGTTAAAATACTTGTTCGTCAAGAACTATTCTCGTTGCTCAGCTCGAAGCTCTGTCTCACGAAGTCTTCAACAATATTCGCAATCTATCTAACCTCTATCTAGCTGAAAATCATTTTGATAACCGGATCGAACTTGCGCGGATGTTAGATACGATAGAGAAGTCGGAGTAATCCAAGCCGTTAGTTCCGCATGTAAAGCAGCTGCGTACTCGTATTGGTGCTACTGTACTTGTACATATAATATACGCTTGTAAATCGAAGCTTAAACTACATACTACAGAATAACATAATCGATATACATATTATTTTAGTTAACTATTATCCTGTTTGAAATAAATAAATATAATAAATAACGATGTCATTTATTAATGAAATATAATAAATGAATATTATAATAAAAATTACACCATAAAATTCTTTTACAATATATATCTAATATTTGTGGAATCTTTAATCTAATTAAGTCAGATTATATGATTAATATTTCGATTTACTAATTAATTTACAAAATAGATTTAAAAATCATTATATATTTAGAAAAAATTATATATATGGATATATATGCACACATATGTATATATATATATATATATATATATATATATACGTGTATATGACAATATCAATGTAATACTTAGTATATAATTAAACTACATTATAAACTATTAAAAAAATGCATTTTTCCTATTAAAGAATCATAAATTCATGTGTACTACATTAAAATATTAACATAATAACTAATTAAATTCTTGTTAATATCTTAATAATATGGTTTCTCAACCATCCTATTCGCAAAGCACCTTCTATAACATGGTTAATTCCTTATCCACGTCCGGTAGCCGGATATAACTCGTTGGACACAACGGAGAAATCAGAGTAGTAATCCTACATCGCGTATAGAACTCTGCCGTGTTCGTGTACTTCGATCCTCACACGTGCATATAGACGGTTGTACATATATCTCATATCGAAATCGGAGTGTTATTAAGCACAGCTCGAATATTCATGATCGATATCCAGCGCTCTTTAATTAATGTCTGGATAATATAGCTTGCAAGCGACTCGCTTGAGATATCCCATCTCACTGCTTTAATTATAAAATCACGAACACGAATCGATCGTTTACCGTTGTAATATGTAATGGTATTAGGAAATGCTAAATATAACCTTGTTAAAATAAGATAGAAAAAAATTTTAATTTCGTGGTAACTAAAATTAAAGTTCTACGGCTACGTACATAATGACATTATGTTCTAGATAAATTTCTGCTCTCACATGAAATTCTTTTAATTTAGATCGATTAAAAATAAAGCATTTAATTGGAAGGTAAATGTCCTTGTATAAGTGTTCCCGTAAAAACGATAATAATATAATTATCTCTTTCTCATCGTCTTTGTCATCGTCATCACACACTCCTCTTCTGTTTCCAAATGAAAAAATTATCTATAATTTTCCAAACATGAGAAATTATTTGGAAACTTCACTTAAAAGCTATCGGTAATCTCAAACCCGCCGAACTAAGAACTACTGGCATATGCCACGAGATTTCCGAGTAACGCGATTAATGGCTCATCCACATCCGCTAACCGGATGGCGACTGTGGAGGTACAACGGAGAAATCGGAGTAATCCGGTATAATAAGTCGATCGCAGCCACGCTGAATCTCGGTTCTGCCTGTGTATGTTCTTCCATGTTCACCAGACGGCCCATCGGCGTGTAAGTATTCTTGTCTGTGAACACGGACACGTATGGACGTCGCGATTACGTCGGCGGCGGCATTATCGGAAAGTGCATTACTGACGCCTGCCCTCGCGCGGATCTCTATCCCTGTACGCGAGATGCACTCAGCATGAGCACGTTAAACGGCCCCTTACCTCCTGATCGGGTCTCAACGAGATCAGCCCGGAAGGTATTGCCGACGTTGCGATGATGCAGATAGATAGCTACAGATAGTTACAGGAAAGTTCGTTGTATATACGTAACCAGAAATCTCTACGCTTGAATGATAATGTTCGTGCAATCTATAATGAAAGAGAGAGAAAGAGATGCTTTTAAATATATTTTATCTGTAAAGTTATTTTATACATTTTAAATATGTTTACGAGGCAAATTAATATACATATAAAGATTTATTATAAAATAAATATCTTATGTAATCTCCATAAATCGATGAAAAATTAAAAAGTCACTCCACGAACCGAGAAACTGCAAGATTTATCGAACATAATGCATGCATGTATCATTTCACAAAAGAATAAATAAAGGAAGAAAAGTGAAATTATGTAATAAGCATTGTTCACCTTTATAGAACGGAAAAGCCATTATATAGTGTTGCTAAAACAGTATTTCGTCATATTTTGAAGTAAGAAATACAATAAAATAATAAATTATAACAAATCTTACTCAAGAAAAAAACTGTAAGACTTTAAAAATAGATTCCCGTCCTCTAAAGGTTAAATATTATGCATCTCCGGCGAGATTATCTTTCAAAGTATGTTTACTATAACGTTATCTTGAGAGAAAGAGAGCGAGAGAGAGAGAGAGAGAGAAAGAGAGAGGGGGAGGAAGGAGGGAGGCCGAGCTCTTTACCATAAATGAATTAAAAGATTAACATCACAGATATCTGACTTGAAGGGTATAAGGCGAATTTCGCGCAAGACTTCACACGAGGACAGTAATGACTGTTTTTCGTAATATATAAAACGGATGTAGGAGTAAATGCGATACAAAAGAATCGGTGAAAGGAGATCTAAAGCTGTACGATTATCGCAAACGCAGATCTCCATTGCGTGTTAGATTTATACTATAGGTAACTGCAGGACTATGTTTATCGGGAGCCTGCTGATTCGCAGTGCTTTGCCTTTTCCTTTCACATTTCCACTAAACAAAATAATATTAAGAGAAATTCCAAGGAATATTTAAACAATAAATTAATTGCATTCAAAGAACGTTATCTTAATTGTAACAAAATTAAATTATTTTAAATTGTTCATGTTTGTATTAATCTTATAATTATCTTTATATTTTTCATATTCTTTTTTTAATTATTCAATGATAATTGTATACCTTTTTTTAATAACCAAATCATTTCTTAATTATTTTATCTTCAAATAATTTCTTAATTATTTTATCTTATTTACTGTATGTATCTAAATATAAGAGATATCTTCAAGTTCTCCATTTCAAAATCTTTAATTATTTTTTTCTTAGAGGAAATATCCAGACATAAACGTCTTGCAACTTGATAACTTTTTAGGTATTCAGATTTAAATATTTTGATAACTGCGTTGCAATACGTTGCAAATATATAAATTGATATTGAAAAGCTTTCACTTATCACAACTGAAATATCCGAGACGAAGCGAAGACGCAGCGATCGTTCGAGTCGATTTCATTTTGCCAGTACATCCTGGCACGAAGGTAAAGGCATCGCGTTTCCAAGAGTCAAACTCGTGATTGGCAGATCGACATAAGCTGCGTTCGTGTCGGGGCCGCCCCTGCTGGCGTGGAATACGATAAAGCGTAACTTTATGACAAGGTCTTGGTACACCATTCACGTGAAACTGCAGCTCGCAAATAGCTTGAACTTTGCAAGACGCGTTTGAATGTTTCTATGAGGGGAGTCGCAATGAATTCCTTACAAGGACCATTGTACTATGCATATATTTTTTCAAAAAGCATTTCAACAATCTAATACATTTACTCATACTTTCATCGCCGAAAAAGAGCAATTTTTATCTTAAAAACTGCAATTACATTTAGTAATTATTTAAGTAAAAAAATAAACTAATATTGAACATTCTGCAAAATTTAACCGATCTTTCCGATATTTGTGTAAATTAAGTTTAATAATTTAATCTTAATAGTTACAATCATAATGACAAGAAAATATCTTTTATAAAGAAATAAAAAATTTAATTAATTTTGCAAAGTAGGATTTTGTATTATATTCTCCGCGCGCATATTTTCTCTTTCTCTCTCTTTCTAGATTATCATTGAAATATTAATTCGACGTTCTGACGAAGTTTTAAACAATGACATTTCTCGAATAAATTTTTTCATGATAAAATAATCTGTGGTGCTATAATAATATTTTATTAAAAACAATTCTGGAGAATGCTTTAAATTTAGAAAAATTAAATTTCCTTGCCACGATATTCGTATGTGCAATTTAGTTCGTGAAATTATTGCAGAGCTTTTGTAAAGAAGAATCGCAATTTCCGTTTACTGCTTATTGCTTATCGATCGCATACCTTTACCATCATCGCGATTTTGCGTGTCCAGCTTGCGTTACAAAGCCTCATGCATCGTTATCGCCAATAACAGTTGTCCGCTTCTACCATCGATTTACCGCGTGCTATCCTTACTTCAATATCACTCGAATCGAATGTTCTCTGCGATATGTTTTACACGACAAAGATTTACGAGCGCTCAATTTTTTGTTGCCAAAATCGTCATTGAGCAAACGTTAGTTCTCTCCAAGATATTTTCTTAGTTTCATATTTTTGCTATACCAATATTAAGATAATTTGTCGTGCATTAAAAACTAGTATATGGAAAAAATAGATTGAGTGCTTTAGCAAAATTATAATTTGCTGGGCGAGTTCAACATTTATAAAAAAATTCAATGATTTAACAAAGAAATTATGTCTATAAGTAATTATCAGTATGCTAATTCTTTGCTGTAATGAAAAATATGTTAATATAATATGTTAATATAATAAATTTTCTTCATTACAATAACAAAAGTCTTAGCTAACATGTTTTGTTAAAAATATTTTTCATCTATATATTGAATTAATTCTCATAAAAATTTTTTTTGCTGTATTAATAAAATTGTTATGCTATTATAACAAATATCATAATAAATAAATATATTATTTTTAATCGTTTATTTTATCTAGCTGTACAATTTTGCCTACTTTAACATACAAAACTTGCTGTGCGTATACACTATTATAGATTTGCTGAATCGGTGAAATTTTTAGTTATTTTAATAAATTTTTTTCCGTGCATTAATTATTTTAATGCGAAAATATAGTATAAAAATATTGAAATAATTCATTGATTATCCAAGAGATCGACAATCTTCGCTAAATACATTATGCTAAATATATAATAACATTATATCTATTGAGTTGTCCGGAAAGTTCGTGTCAATGTTGAAGGAAAATTGAAACGCAGAAAATTTTAATTTAATAAATGTATATTAAAATTTAAATTTTAGTCGGCACGAACTTTCCGAACAACCTAATATTATTAAAACATTTATTAATACGTCCCAATAATAACAGTTTGTTTTCCAGCATTGTTACTGCATTTAATTATTTGAGTATCTATATTCATTTTCCAATAAATAAGCAAACAGAGAAGAAATCTAAAAATGAGATTCTCTATTTTATTGTTAATAAAATGACTCTAGAATAAACAGAAGAAAAATACTGTTACCTAAGCAAAAAATTATATTTACCGCAAGATTGCTCCTGATGCCTCTCCCAAATCTCCTCCTTCTCTCAGAATTGACATCTCCTCGCATAGGACATTCGCGCAAAACACTCGCGAATAATATATTACAATCGCGCGAGGACTAATTATTTAAAAAAGTCTTTCGCGCGAAACTGTGGTATTTCGCGTTTACAAAACCCATGATAGAATTTCCATTTCGATCGGTGGAATCAATACCACACGTCGACGAGTACTTGCGAAACACACGATGAATGCCAACAAGGATTAAACCCCACAAAGAAAGATGACGAAATCGATCGTATCGAGTATGTCATCTCTGGTTTACACCGACGTTTAACATTGACTCAATCACACGCCCTAACTGCTAGTTCTAGTGAGACACAAGTAGTGCACCACGAGCGAAGAAGCTGGTAGACGTGACAAGCGTCTCTAATAAGAGGAAACTTGGTACCATTGCCGATTGTCTAACAATCTAGACAATTCAGGAAATGAATCCAACCTCTCGTCACGAGTCACTAGTTTTTAAAAAATCTACTAGGCTCTGATCAAGCCATATTAAACGCGGCATTTGGATGATGGTAGATAAATGCAGAGAAATGAGCGCCCTGATTAAAATTATACAACTCCTTTTTGGGCGATTCATCAGGGTCGCGGAATTCTATAACTCGTTATACAATTGTTATGCAGTCATACTCATAACGACTGCATAACTCGAATTACAGAATACAGGACGAGACGAATCCGAGTTAATCGATCGCTTCTTACCGCTAAGGATCGAACCATCGACAGATAGAGCGTGTCCTCAATTAGCCGATAACAGCAGTAGTTACTAAACCGCGTGAACATACTGCATTGCAAGTGCGTGACATTACGCGGCCGGCACCACTTCGTGCCCGGAGCACTTGGCGTGAGAGTTGCAGCCATGATCGTAGCCATCTCAGCAACGTCCCAAAGAGAGTTCCGCTTTCCTGTCGAAACATCGCAGATATGATTTCATTATCGAACTAGAATTCCATCAGAATGGGTTTTGTTAAAAATTCATTAATCCGATAACTTTAATGGCACTCCCGAAGCAAACGCGCGACGCGACGAACCAGAAGCGGTTCGTTGACTTTCAATTAAATCGGCGATGAGAGTACGTTAGTTTCCCCATCGTTGGATTTTTACACGAAGAGAACGATTTTACTCAATATCTAAAAATTTAGATGTAGATATATTATTCAGATAGAAAATTTTAAGATACTTAAGAAAAACCATTCTTTTCGTGTATATTCTCTGGGTACTGAGTCCTCCCACTACGTCAAGGTACTCGTGAAAGAGAAAAATCATCTGAAAAATCTGTAATATATGTATAACTAAGATAACTTCAGTATATACGCCGCACCTATCAAAAATTTAATTTATTAAGTATTATTTATTATGTTTAAAATAAACTATATCAGTAAAAACTTTTATATTGTCTACTATTATGAAAAAATATTGGAAATCCGAAATATTTATATTTTGTATTAAAACATAGTAAATAATACTTAATAAATTAAGTTTATTGCATTTAGTGCACTGAATTCAATCTGCCCACTTTGTATACTTTAGGCATAACTCCCGCCCGCTAAAAATGTCGTATATTCCAAACAGGTGGATATACAAGACAACAAAATAAATAAAGAATACAAGAGCAAAGTATTTGTATCACGAAATAATTACTAACTTTTTGCACATCCTAATAATCATTTTATGTATTTTATGATGGTGCTACTCAACACAGTGACAATCGATTCAACTCACAATAATTTCATTAATGTTAATAATACGAAACTGAAGTCATAACACAATACTAATATAACATAAAGGCATGTAACAAAGTAGTTGTGAGAAAATTATCCCGACTCTATCTATTTTTTCTGACTTTTGCGGCGTAAATCCCAGCGCGGCATATTTGCCAGAGTTACCTATATTTCATAGGCTATTATATTTCAAGACCCAGAAAATTTCAATTCGCTTAGGGGAATTTCCACTTGAACCTACGGATTTTAAGTTAAACGTGATTCGCGTCGGTGCGAAGAATCCGATTTGTTAATGACAAATTCGGATTGATGCACTAGTACGTACTGATGCATATTAAAACCGTTGTACATTGATTTAATCTGAATGTAAAAGTGAAACGCAAATATTTCAAATTATAAAATACATATTTGATTTAAGCACAATAAAATGTATTGAAGATTTCGCGGTTTAATCCGTTTTTATACTTATACTAAATACACTCTTTTTGTCATTATATCAATTTGTGTACGACGGTTGGAATATGCATCAGTGCGCACTGAGTGCGTCCAATCAAATTCACTACGGAAAATTTGCTGAACCATCTAAAAATTTAGTTAGATACAGTTTTAAAAATAATTTGATTATCAAAAATTATGTAGCAAAATAATTATGTAGCAATCTCAAACATAATTAGTAATTATGCTGTAAAAATGTTAATAATCTAACAACAAGCAAATAAGTTGGGCCATCGAAATAATTGTAGAAATCTTAAGTATAATAAGTAATATTGTTGCAAAATTGTTGATAATCTAACAACAAATTTGAGCATCATATATAATTATATAATTTGGTAGTTTAACAAAATTACTGATAAGTTTCTCAACGAAATTATTTTCAGATTTATATTTAGCTATATTTTTCGATACTTCAACAAAACTATTTTTTCTATAAGATTCCTGCGCGAGCAACAAGATTGTAGAAATAATTTACGCTCGTTCACGCATGTAATTGAGAGACCTCTCATGCTTTTTTTTTTATCATCTCTCCCTCTAATCCAGACGAAGATCTAAATTAAAAATCGCGCTAAATTATAAAGCTCGTGTGTAGTGAGAAATGCAGGATATCACACGAGTTGATGATATTTTATGGTCGTACGTTGCCATAAATCGTGCGTCGGTCGTGTAATGATAAAACGCCTGGTATAACGATATTAAAGGCGCCACGCACCGTACATATTCTGTCAGAGACGGAACTGATTGTGAATAACAAGGTCATGTTTCTCTTCTAACTGGCAGCTTTTCTTCATAGAAATACGCAGTATTATGCGGAACGCGAATAAAAAATATCGCAATACGTGCGTGATATATACAACATAATATGTATCTCTGAATAAAAAAAATTGTCGTTATTTCATGAAACAGACGCATTTGTAGTTATTACTCTTGAGACCGTGTTTATAATGGGATAATAAAGTAAGTAGGAAAAAAGCACCTATAAAATGACGTGATAGATATGCATCTCGTATACCTCATTAACGTTGATACCATTCGCTGTCACGCAAAATGATGAAGACTTAGGATAGCCAAAAAACAGAGGTTGGGAGAAGGGGTGTCATTGAAGTTGAAATTTACTGCTGTATCGAAAACGTTGTATATGTGCATTGTGATAGATGAAGCACTCAGTATTCGGCGATAACAGCCACTGTTCCCTGACTATAGCTGATAGTTCATGTTACGAGCAAATGATATGGATAACTACCGTATATCGCAATCATGTGAAGAATATATTTACTGCTCGTAAATTTGTGAATGTAAATTAATCAACTATCAATGGAGCCTGAAGTAATATAATTCAATAAAGAACATTTCAATTGTACTAAGTTTATTTGAAATGTATTATAAAAAAATTATTCGATGCTCCTTAAATTTATTGTAAACTGTAATGGAAAAACATAATAAAAAATATAAAATCATATAAAAGACATAAAATCTAACGAATACAATATAAATTCTTTATAATTCCAAGTAGAAGTACATTATAGCTTTCCCATTCTTCCATTTTTCATCAAAGTATTATCATGCGAAGGCTCTCTTCTTACTTCTACGAACTCCCGAACACTCGCGAATTTCGCGAATAAATGGTATGAAATCAACGTAAAAAATTCGAAACTAAAAGAATCTTGTGGAAGACGGAATCGCAGAAGTGAGGCATGCCGGCAAAACGTCAGTCGTAATTCGTAAGTAAAAAGTACTAGAAACTTGTACATTGTCAAAGCACCGTCGTTAGGCAACGTCGCCGTTCCCGTCGGTTGTATCATCGATCTTGGTTAATTATGCAAACTATGGTCGCGACCTTTAATGGCTTTAATAACGGAGGTGCACGCTGCGGGATGCAAAAGGCTGACATAAATCGCAAGA
>NW_017259306.1:45164-53483 GCF_001594045.1 Atta colombica | reverse complement strand
AGAATCCCCCCCCCCCCCCCCGTCCCTCATCCCTTTCCCTCCGTCCTCCCAATCACTCTCCCCCTCCGGATTACAGTGACATTTCCATTACGTAATAACGACCAGGTAACGTGGTGGTGCAATTTTATTGTCACCGAAACTAATGAGAATGCAGCACCCTAATTATTAAAAGTAATGAGCCTGCAGTTAGTTGGCCGTCGCAGTGATCGCGACCGTGCATGATAGTCGATAGGTCATCCGCAATCTCCGTTTCTCGTGCCCATGCGGTCTAGGCCAAGGGACGCTTATCTGAATTCCCGGTAAGGGATCGCGTGTGCCTGAAGAAATTCGACCACGAATCGTAATGGAATTAACGAGATCTAATTTCGGGCCGAGTCTTCAACATCCATATCACAGCAGTCCTTTTTAGCTTCACCATTCGAAGGTAATTTAGTTCTCCGTCTAAGATCAACTCACTTTTTTATTTTCCTTGTGTCTATATTGCCTTCATGATTCTATTATTGGTCAAGCTATTTAATGGGCCTTTTTGAACCTTTATTAATACATCGAAGTTTAATAGACGGCGATATTTTGCGACATCCACTTTAATTACATGCACTTTTATATCTTTTTATTCTGTGATATCTATTCTTTCTAGAGATTTTTAAAGTTTGCGAGCTTAATTTTACGAGGATTAATATTTAATAACAACGATAAAGAAAGTTTCGCTGAATCCAACCAGATGGATCGTGATATTTTCATCGTTAATATTCTTCATCACAGTTAACCTTACTATTAAGTAAGCCCTGTGCCTATAGTTAGTGTCACTTAACACTAAAAATATCTATGGCCATGTACGTGTGAGCGCACATAATCAATAATTACGTACATTTTATATTTACGTTGACATTACCCCGCAGCATAGAAATTTCATACGTCCGACGATCAGGTATTGTGGGATAAAATTAATCAGTAATTTAAAGACTGTCAATTGGAATTCAATTAAATTTCGATATTAAGATTGACAATTATATCATAATTGCTATATCAATTAGCTTATGAGTCCTTGCACGATAAATATAGAAAAGGTTTTATGCTTTTAAATATGCATTTATATATTTCAGAAAAGCAGAAAAAGAAAAAAGATACAAATAAAATGATGTAAAAATTTCATCTGTAAAATAACTCTCTTATAAAATAATATATCCGTGAAAATGAACGTATTTTGCGAAATCGTAATAGGAGCTAAGCGGAAAGATATTAAGCTTTTAAAACAATTTTAAACATCTGGTTATCACACATAAATGCCGCTTTTATGATTTTTATTCATAAAAGCAGCGCTTTAAACTTTGTTCTTGAGATTAACTTAATGACTCGTTTTTTAAATTCCCAAGAGCATCACGTGTAGATAAGCCTACAATGAATCTGTAATAGAAAGACGATGGAAACTGGTTGAAATGTCGATGTTGTCGTCCTCGTTGTCTACGAGGTATCGTCGCATCTACCGGTGCGTTTATCTATGATCTTAGTTAATCGTCGACATTCGTAATCGCAAGCACGTCGCAACAAGACGAAAAGGGCAACGAGTAGCAATAAAGACGACGGAGAACGACGTCTTTGTCGTCCACGTCGGTGTCGACTGTGTTCCGCTTGTATCTTCGATCTCGGTTATTCGCGCCGAGCGTTACAACCTCATTGTTTACATTCATAACTAGAAGCATGCTTGCGACGAAAGTACGGCGAATAGTGTCAAAGACAATGAAGCCAACGTCTTTATCGCGATCGTCGATGAAGTCATTCCTACAACGACTGGGCACATCGCCGATAATGGTTTCATTTAGAAAGACAGTTAATTTTTATTATGCCATAATTTTAGATGAAATCTTTGAAATGTCATGCTGTGGCTAGAGTTTACTTTCAACCGTGGGTGTATATATGATAAAATGAAAAATAATAATAAATAACAATATATTATTTAATATATTATAATATAAAAGATAATCAATTGAATTATGAATTGTTTAAATATTCCCTGACTTTTCTAAAATTTTCTCTAGAAAAAGATTATTGCATAATAATTAATGCAATTGCCCTAAGGACAATAATAATAAAGCACTAATATTATAATATTGGAGCATTAATGAAGCATATAGTTCTTCCAACGGGAATTAATGATAATTAAATCGAAGCATTATTATTCAATTATTACGATGGTATTATTAATATCCCAGATCGGAAAGCTAATTGAAATTAATCAATTTTCTCATTTATAATATTCAAATAAAAATATTTTTATTTAAAAAAATTAAAACTGACAAAGTAATATGTAATTTTTCTCTCGAAATTTCACTAAACGAATCTCCATTAATTTACTATTTGAGCTATTCAATACATAAATAATTTGGAATCGAGCGATTCAAACAAGACTGCAGAGGTAAAAAGCAGAAACAAAAGGAAAGGGAGGAGGGAGAAGGGGAGAGAGAGAGAGAGAGAGAGAGAGAGAGAGAGAGAGAAAGGGAGGGAGATGACAAGTCATTCCCCATGCATGAATAATATATGCACTTAGGAAGAGACTGCGAAACAACTTACGCTATTATAATAGTATTTGTGCAACAATTTCCGCAGTAACTCCTGCACCATAGATCTACTAAGAGACCGACGTTTAATAAGTTCGTGTCTCTTATCCTCGTCCTTACCTACGTCTCCAGAGCATGTTCCACTTAACATCTGTGACCTTATAGTTTGGAACTCGTGTATTTATATATAGTATACATGTGGTATAAGTAACTTCTAATTATTCATTATTATTTAATACCAGAAATTACGGAGCATACATCTAGGCTCCTATTTCATAACTCTTTGGCAGTAATAATACCGTTATTGTCGTTGCGCAGATTTTGTAAAAATCAACAATATGATATCATCACAAATTAAAATAGCGATCCATTATTGCGACATTAGGAAGTTTTTGCAATTCTGTTTATTCAGATATGGTGAACTAAGATCACATTATCTTCTCCTTAATAATAAATTAAGAAAAGGATAACGTGACTCCATATCTGAATCCAAAAACTTCCTATTGAGTCGACATGTCTCGGTGCAAAAATACAAATATTTTATGATAACACATAACTTATTAACGATATATTTTTTTTCATGATGTAATTTCTATACAAGAGCTAAAGAAAGAAAATTCCAACGAATTCATTCATCGCAATGAATTCAGTGCATATTATATAATTATTTCTGTTGAGCTTTTTAGAAAAAAGAGATTGCAGAATGCGAATGTATTTTACATTTATGTAGAAATGTCATGTCACAAAAGACTAAAAAATGCTTAAAATATCCTCTCGAGAGGAATTGCGGGCCGGTATCAACATTAAATGATCCGAACTAATCATCTATCGTAAATTGCGTCCGAGAAATTACCCGCATTTGCGCGATAATGACTGCCATCAAGCGATAGAACCTTTATGCCGTGCAACGAATATTGTTTTCGTTAAGCGAAACCTTCGTGTCGTAGGGACGTTAGTAGACAAAGGGAAGTTTTCTCAGCCGCGGCCGCTCCAATAGAAAATATGTCTCTTTTGGCATCGTCGGTTGTTTGAAACGAAACACAACAGAGCTAAAGAAACGTTGATAGTGATTTAAGCGTTATCGTGTGCCACCACGTTTAATGGGAACGCCTTGTTCCTCTCGCGCACTACGTCCGCTCGTCGCTTACCTAAATACCGGAAGTGATTTTCTTGGGAACGTCGACACACGCTCACGTCGCGGCAGCCCTTCTCAACCACACAGAGAAATAAAAAGTACATAGATGAAAGGAGGATTAATCACGGCTTTGCTTCTCAGTTAAAAAAAAAAAGAACTCGAGCATGTAAAGAGATAAATTAAAAACAAAGAGACCATCATTCAGAAAACTAAAGCAGAATCTTATCAGAAAAAAATATTCTACTGTTAGATAACATAAGAGAGAAACATATAATAATATGCTTCTTTTAAATTGCACAGATAAATTATTGTATTGCATGTATAATATATGTAATTAAGTAAATCTAAATTAAATGATAGTTCGTCATAATTATTGTAAATAATTAGGTTAATAAGTTGTATACATTATTAGTTGTATTCATTCACATAATTACGAATATGATTTAATTGAAAATAAGACTTTTTAAAAAGATAATAAAAAGATAAAAAGAAGAACTGTTTTCGACTACATAAAATAATACATAATCGATTTCTTTAACGATACTAAGAATACTAATTTATTTCTAAATTCGCTGAACTTACATATCCAATAAAGTTTAATAAAATATCAATATTTTCTGATATTATAAAATAGCAATTTGATTTATGATATTGGGAAAGTAAATATAAAAGGAGAATTTACTCAACTTTTAGGAACTTAATCTCTTTGCCATTTGAACACTCGCGTTGTCATTCTCCTTGCATCGTTTCAGACAGCCTGACAAAAACCTCAACTTATTCGATTAAACCTACCTCCTACCTATACTCGCAATAAAGTTCAATGACCGTAAACGCCGTGCTCAGTGAGTAGCCTCATATCGTTCTTCCATTCTCACATTCACGAGAAAACTACGTTAACTCGCACGACGTACAATGAAATGAAGCGAATCCGTGGAGAAAATAGGATCGAAATATTGAATAGATTGAATCTAAAGCCGATAGCATTCAAATAAATAAATTTAAAAAAAAAACTGTCTATAAAAAGGCGCAACAAAACTTAATAACTCAAAGAAAGATTAATCAAAATAAATATCGATATAATAACGATATCTATCGTTATTATATTACGTTAATAATAAAATAATTTTAACTTTCAAATTCTTAACGTAACTTTATATAGCCTATTTTACAGTGTATTTGCCATATAAACGAAGGTCCCATAAGCGCCGAATCCACATACACAGCCGAGGGGTTAAAGCGACCACGTATTCCCTACCGTCGTCATAACCCACATAGAGGGCATCACACCGAGAGGTAGAAAGGGGCTGGAGGGTGCCCAATGACGTCAGATTCGCGCGCACGAGCTTACATAGATGCGTCGATAACCTACCCTGACGGATGCTGTGTTCTCTGTCTTCCCATCGATGTGCGTTTCGTAGATACATCTCCGCGTACGCATTTATATTCATTTGAATCCATTCACCTGAACATCTATATAGAAACATTCAAGAAAATTTGTCACGCATAACAAATTCGATTCTTCTGACTTTCGAGAAATATATGCAACTCACACGGAAAGATCGGATTAAATTTCAGAATGGAAACTATGATGGAAACAAGTTGCGAACAATGCAATGTCGAGACTTAAAAGAGAATAGAACAGAAATGAAAATAAGACAAAATGATTAATTATATTCTTTGATAAAAGATTGAAATTGATTACCGAGTGCCGAAAGGTCAGAATTAATGAAATGCCGAAAGCGGTCGAATTAATATGAGTCAAATGAAATTGGTGGAAAGGTCAGAATCATGCATAATGCGCGTAGGTATCGTTTGTAGGCCGTTATAGCTCGTGAATTAACTGGAGCACATTAGCTTCTTTTTAAAGGCTTTTTAATTTGCGGGCATATTAATAAATAATATCCACTGCATATTAAATTATATACGACACGTTGGTGATAGAATAAATTAACTTTATATTTTACGGAGAAATTCACACAGATATCTTTTAATGATCATAAAAGCATCAACATATAGCTTGAAATCATATAAGTTTATAACATTAAATATATGCAATTTACACATATAGATATTTTAAATATCGAATGAATTATAAATTTTATCGCAGTTAGTTTTAATTCATAGAGTTACGTTATTTTTTCAGATCAATCTCTATTATAGACATAGATATAGATATATAGATAAATAGATATACAGATATTTTTTTATGATCAACCTCTTTTATTATATATCACATTGTCTTAAAGTCTTTTACATTTCAAAATACGTCATACTTATACGTCATACCATATCGTCACGTTTGTTATCTAATGGAGATGAAAAAGTAAGTCTGCCTGTCAAACTGACGTGAGTAAAATCATAGATGACATTTTCTTTTTTTTCCGAGCACGCTCAACTTTTGAGTCAGCAGTGTTCATGATCGACGATCATCGTCGAAATTTTTCTCGCGTGTACGATTTTAGCAATCTCGTCTATGTGTGTCGATCGATCGGGCGCCGATGATTCGCAAGATTTTTATGTATCTGCAAAAGCTCGGTGGTGCAGAAGAAGTCTGCACACGCAGAAGGAGCGAGGATGATGAGCGACGGTTCACTTTACGGACAGTGACAAATGGATCTACTGGTCTATCATCCCACGTCCTAAATGTATCTCGCAGCGTTACGATCGGATGGATGTCTGCTTATATCGGGCATGTCCTATTTCGAATTCTTTTGTCGGTTTTTCCATGTTATCTAGCCCTTCACAAACGATCCGCGTCGCGCCGATCTTTTCTGAGATCATTACGCACGCTATTTATTATCGCTATTTATTATCATACAAACATAACATCTTCCGTATGAATACTGTTGTCTATAAGTACATCCATGTGTGTACTTTTGTGTGCAATTAAGGTAACTTCGGCATTTACGCCGAAGATTTACGCCGCAGAAATTAAAAAAAATAAAAAAAATGGAGATAATAAGCATACAACCATCATTATTGTTATATGCCTTTATTTTATAAGTTATTATGTCATTTTATGTCTTATTTATAAATTTTTGTTTACAAGTATTATTTGTAAATTTTTCTAATTTGTAAATAAGCCATGCATTCCTCCTTCTATTATGAGCTACCCCATTCCTATGAGATACACAGCAAAAACAGGGTTTCAAAATGTTCTTTTTTTAATACAAAAAAGTAAGTATTTCAGAATTCTAATATTTTTTTTTACAGTAGTAGACAGTGCAAAGTTTTTACTGATATAGTTCATTTACCTTAAATATAGTAGTTTTTATTAGGTGCAGCATATATATGTATATATATATATATATCAGAGTAGTTACTCTATCCAAGAAAAAGACAACGCGCTCATCTCGACTTGACGGTACTCTGACTTTGAAAAATGATCAAATAGTTTCTCAAACATCACAGTCTATATCTTTAAATGTCTATAAAAAATCATTTAAAAAGATTTCGTAAAAATATCTGCAAACGTTATTACATTTATTGCAATATTATGTGCTGCATTAAATATACGTATTCGTTATGCGTTGAGAAAGAATTTAATATCAAATATATGTATTCGTTATGCATTGAGAAAGAATTTAGTGTCAGTAACATAAATTTTATTTCTGCAAAATCTTCTGGATACAATTCGCAGATAAATCTCCACAGATATTCATATTAATTATCATATTCCAATGCTGATCATAAACCTATCGAATAAATTTGCGGTTAAATAAAGCCAATAAGTTTTATTAGATTCAAAAGCGTGCATAAATAATTATTACCAGGGAATAAAAAGAGGAAAAGGAAGACAGGAAGAGAGAAACATAAATATATATTTAGATGGAGAAATATGAGGACTGCGAAGTTTCCAACTGTGATATCGATAAAAAGGAAACACGTGGTACTAACCGGAAGGGTGCGATCGCATACTTATGACTTCCTGACTCTCCCGCAACGGTGGTTCTGCGCCAAAATTAGCGTAAATCACACTGAAAAACGTAACCGGTCGTGCAACCAGCTCTCACCGATTATATATAGCGTCCGGCGACCGGTAGTACATAAAGTCGCTTTTTCGTCCGTAGTCCCGCTCGCTCGCTCGCTTATTATGAATAATTCATAACCGATCCTCGCACAAACGCTTGATATTTGGCAAGGAAGAATTCGTCCCCAGAATTAAAAATAAACACGAAAAAGGAAAAGATATGAAAAGTCAGGACAATCAACCAATTGGAAAAAGGGGAAAGAATATAAGAGCGATACAGCGTCTTCATAATCGATAACTTCTTAATTGCGAAGAGAAATGTCTCTATAAAAGCTTTGAGACGTACCGCCTTTTAAAGATACCAGCCACTCGACATGGTCGACAATGTTGGAGAAGTTGCCGGCAGTTGTTTGACATTAGCTCAAAAATAAATTACGCAGAACATTGCTAATTCAAACGTCAGCGAACGAGGTCGACAGCAGTAACGTCAAAAATATTTATTCCTACAGAATATTCGGAAAAATGAAATATGTTTCTCATACACATTTATTATCAATATTTATCTCTGCGTCAAAATACACATATGTATCTATAAATTCACACACATTACGAAAATTGAATTTGCTTGCAACGATAATTTTATGCAAACATTTAACAAG
>NW_017259306.1:35962-45064 GCF_001594045.1 Atta colombica | reverse complement strand
ATTATATAATTGATTATAAACAGATATAATTATAAAAACAATTCACATACGCACATATAAAAAAATATATTTATTTTTGAAAATAAAAAATAACAAATAAAGAAGAATGTTAGAAAAGAGCCGATTTTTGTTCAAAAAGATAAATAAAAAAAATACTTAGTATTTTCTTTTATAAATTTTTATCTTACACAATAAAGTTATTAAAAAGTTCGTTTGGAGAAATGAGCAAAAATATTGAAATTTAAATACATCATGCTCAATTTTCCAGATGTTTCCTAAATGCTATAAACTTTTTAATAATTTTATCATATTCAGGAGATTAAAATCTATAAAAAACATTCCATTTATATCTATTTTGGGCAAAAATCAATTCTTTTTTATCTTTCCTTGATATGAGACAAATGAGATTAAATATCAGAGTTAAATTCACATAATGATTAAGTAAAAAAATTCTTTCACTTTAGTTCACTGAAATTTTAAGTTTGCTGAAAGGGCAAAAAAACAAGGAAAAGCAACTTGCTACTTATATGTATCGATTTGAAGCTTACTGAACTAGAAATAAATAAATTTCTAGAAAAAAATCTAGAGACGGTTTCTCATCTTTTCTTAAAGGCAAGGAAATGCAACGAGTCGGAAAAGTTAAAGAAACAGGAAAAGAAGACAGGACAAACGAAAGGAATAGATGCTGGCGGAGGATGCACAGATCGTGTGCAGAAGAAATGTTGGAGTCGGAGGTTAAGAGCTCTTAGAAATCCGAGAGATTGAAATTCGAGGCATCTTCGTTCGCTTGGACAGTCCTTCTTATTTACGAGATTTTCAATTACACCAGCTCGGCCCAGGCACCGTAATGTCTGCCATTTTTCTTCAGTATACGCGTCACGTGATTGCGCCACGGTAATACTATTAAATCAGCCGTCCGCACAATTGCGCTACAATCATTCCTCTACCTGCGACCAAATTTCTGCTATTTCGCACTATTAAATATCAAAGCAACATCAAGAGGAATTTATCAATAATAACACTAGATTGACAAATATCACAGTCAGGGAGATATTTATTATACATATTAAGTATGGCGGAATACATTTGCAATTGCATTAAAGAATTATGAGAATATGATTAAATTTCTGTAATCGAAATTTCTAATTAGAATGATATAAAATTTGATATAAAATTATTAATCGACCTAATTTCAATTGAACATATTTATCCGTGACGATCGTTATTAATTTAATATTACGCCGCTTCGCATGTGAAAATAGCAAAGCTTGTACACTGGCCGTGTCCATCCCGATATACACTTCTAATAAAATGAAAATCTATAGTTTACGTACACTATAGATTTTCAGTACTGGCAGTGTATATTGGAACACGACCCCTGTCGAGTTCATAATTCGAAACAACATAGAATAGCAAGAAAAATGGATTTCTGCAAAGCACAGAAGAGACTTTCTCGTAAGATCTAAGAAACGGGCGAGCTTCTGAAAACATTGTCTGGCGCTTTTGGAGCAATGAAGCATGAAACGCTTAACTATGGCGTGACATTTCTCCAACGGCGTTCTTGAAGATCCGTGAAAGAGATCCGCACGTTCTTTCGTCTGGAACATAGACATCCACAAAACCTCTCCCCAGCTTCGTCAATACTAACCTCGAAGGATATCTTTCATATATATTTCAAACGATCGAAAATGTTATCTTTCTTCATGAAGGATACCCTGCCCTTTGCTATCTTTTACGAGCAAGCAAATGGATCCAAATCTCGATTTGAAATGGATTAAAGAAATTGAAGAACAGCAAAACCTTTACGTTGTGTTTATACAAAAAGTATATCATAATAAAATCTGCCTATTTAAATATTTATTTAAAGCGAAAAAAACGCATCCACATCCATTATATTGATATACATTTGATTGATGTTAACAGTGCGTTAATAAAATAAATTATACAAAAACGAAAATATTGTTGAATTGAGCGTTCTATTTTTTTATCATATGTATGGAAGAACGATTTTGTTGAAATATATAAAAATTTAGCAAGATATAGATCTAAAAATAGTTTTGTTGGACCATCAAAATAATTACATAGGAAACTCAAGCATGATGAACAATGCTGCAAAGTTTTGACATTCTAGCAATCAGTTTGAATATTCTGCATAATTATTTAAACAGTCCAACAAAATAATTTTCGGATTTATATGTAGCTAAATTTTAAGATATTTCAACAAAATCGTGTTTTCTGTGTATTTATCTGTGTATTTGAATAATTAATATGAACGTTTAACATAATTAATTATAATAAACATGATATGTATATAATATATACGCGGTAGTCTTAAATATTTTTTTTAATACAATAAAACAATTTACTGATTTCTCTTTATTCCGTTTACGTATAATCGTCTTCAATAAAAAGATATTTTATAGAAATATATTTCGTTTTGTTACGTTATAAACAACATTTGTATGGAAATGATGACTCTTCGTAATGTGTCGAGAAACAATTTATCTATATTTTCATGCATGTATTTACACGATATCATCTACATCGTATTATTCGCACCTTGTTCCCAGAGTAGATATCTGCATCCAATCGATACAACTAACCTGTGACCTATTATCGCAGCTTGGCAGCGAGCTGGCTTCTTCGTTATGAGATATCGTTTCGCGAGATTTAGATTATGGTGGTTGTAGCAAATTATTCAATAAAACTTTTTCCGAGACGCATATAAACATCTAAAAATACTTTGTTCATTAAGTTTTTCACTTTATTCTAAATCATTCTACAAAAATAATTATATATTTTTAATTATAATTTGTTATAAGCATATGTAGATATATAAATATTATCATTGTATTATAAAATTATCGACTGTAGAAAAACAAGTTGGCGCATAATATATTGCACCGAGATAATGACTCTTCTATTTCTTTTCTTCTCTCTATGTCTAAGGCGTTTAATATTTTCTGTTTAATTTAATAATTTTAAAGTAATATTATTCATTTTCCAAATTTTTAGTTTTGCATAAAGGAATAGATACAATCTCAAAATAACAATTGAGGCTTTCACTAAAAAACTTGATGTTTTGAATCACGAAATAGATCAGGTACTTAGACAGCGGTTATTTCCTTGATTTATAATTGATTACAAAATCCCGTGAACCTAATCGCGGGGACACATTGTAGATTGTATAACTCACGCTTAGAATCTTGGTCAGTGGAATAGAACGCGGCAAACATGCACGATCTTGATTAGTCTAATTCGTGCAACACTTTACAAGCTTGCTAGGTTTACTTACTTCTATTGTAGGACTATGCGCGCAAACTGATGTACGATACGTCTCTCGAACATTCTGCTAACTCATATGTATATTGGTAGGGTCAAGGCTTTTCTTACATCTGTTTTACTCAATGATATGAAGTAACGCACGAATCAAGCACGCACGAAGAAACACTATTATTAACCCAATTAACAGAAATTATCAAAGACTTTCATCAAACATTTATACTTGAAAATAATCACTTTTGTTAAGGCGATGGATAATAAGTGAATTCATGGTATCAATATAATGTTTCCATCTATTATCTTTTTTCAACATTATTTATCTATTGTATATATCTATGTCGGAATAGAAAAGATACAGTAATTACGGTAATTATACTAAGAAAAACATCAATAAAAAATACAAACAAAACGAATTCGGATCATATGAATCAGATTCCTGATTATATTGTAATTAAATTTGCGATTATTTCGACCAATTGGATTTAACTATAAGTATATAATTTACCTTTCTAATTGAATTTATTAAAATTCAATGAATGCAACAAGTATACCTTTTATCATATCAATGTGCTATTATTTTATAGAACTTAAATTCCTTGATTTAGTAAAAAATGTACCATGCAACGTCTTATCATAAAAATTTTAGAACAAGGAAAATTGTCAAACCAAACACAGATCATTGCAAGTAAAATGAGATTACGTTCACCTATATAATGCGATTTCTGTTGTTTCTATTGTTTCGACTAAAGTATGCAGCAATTCGTACTTTCGACTAGAAATGTCTGTAGATATCGCTAAGATATTGCGTGATCCAACTAACGTTACTATACGTGGCTTCGTGTGATCCGGGAATCAACACCGCGCCAAGTGATTATGGTCTTGGTCAGCCCAAGCTGAGCCAAGCAGAAAACGTTTTCGGATCGAGTTGCTCCACTTAGTGGAACCGGAATCGGCTGCTGCGCCGTTGTAGCCATTAGATCGGGCTCTCGTAGGTACTGCGGAACCGTATCAGCTCGCGAACTCAAGAGCCGTTTGTTTGGCTGACCGAGACCATCCGTATCTACTGACCCGTTAAGTCAAGAACAGACTCTGTACTTTATACCCCGAACCTTTGGGCGTATCTATCTCTCATGGTCGTGTATGTCATACAGGCTGTTACAGTATCTTCTCTCAAACTTTCAAATAATGCTAATACTAGTATCTATATCAGTTCAGGAAAGAATTTGTGACGTCGTAAGATTCAATAGTTGCATAATTTACAAAAGATTATATATTTCGATACCATTAATTAAAAATTCTTGTTTAAAAAAATATGCAACGTATTGTTATAAAATAATTCACTATTATTAAAATAATTTCATAATTTATATAAAATGCAGTTATTTATTACAATTGTTATAAAATTATTATGTACTTATAAAAAAAAAGTTTTCAAAAGAAGATTCTTAGCAAAAAAGACTGTATACTACTATATTATATTGTTACATATAGTGTGTAAAAAATATTCATACAAGGAATTTTGTTATAAAAAAAAGTCTTATTTGTAGAAAATAAATATTAATTAACAATTTTATACAATGAATATATTCTGTTCTAACATAAACAAATGAAATTCCTGATTTTAAAACTAAATTTCTCGATTGTACAAATATTTTTTGAGCGTCCAAATAATAAAATTTTTAATTTTCACTTTTTAAATTAATATATTTTCTATAATTAATACACATCTTTTTTGTCCATATAATTTTAAGAAATGTACAGTCTATTTTATTCTTTATGATAAATAAAAAAATAATCAATTAAACGTCAAATTTATGAAATCATTGTATCGATATTGATGAGACATTTCTCGCTGGATGTTTAGCTTTTAAAAATAAAATTAAAAAAAAAATATTTTTTCTGTACGCAAACTTTTTGCACTCACTATAAATATAATGTGTGTTAAAATGATCTACTGCTGATTTACTAAATTGTAATAATTTGATAATTTTTATCCGGATTGAAATATATTTCTCGCAATTCAAAAAAATTTTAATCACGCAAGCTAGCTTAACTGAAAATAGGGTAAAGCGAAGTAATTTGGATAAGTATATATAGAAACTTCCTAGAAATTATATAAAAGATTAAGATCGCATAAAGTATTTAATTAAACATACAAAATACATACCATTGTACCAACAGTGCACATTTTATATATTTAATTAAATACACTATGCAACTTCAATATTATAATACTCTCTAAATTTCTTGGAGTAAAATCTCACTCCAAAACTTAAAATACTGTCACTAATGAAAAATTTGCACTTTTGAACAGATTTTCACTCATTTTTCGGAATAAAATTATTTTCAAATGGAAAAAAATCTCCAAAAAATAGTGAAAATCTGCCATTCTTATTCAAGAATTGAAATTTTTTCAATAGTGCAGTGCTTTAACTCTTTCGGAATGAGATTTCACTCCAAGAAATTTAGAGAGTACAATTTGAAAATTTCAGTTAATCATATCCAAATTACCCCGTTTTATCTCATTAATTAAATCGAAACAAATACTAAAAATATAAAAAGACTGCAATTCTTCTATACATATAACTAATTTTAGAACGCAGTTATAAGAGTTTTTATAAGGAAAATGTAAAATATGAAATTCTTATTCGTTTACAGAACTGCCAGCGGCAGTATGCTGGGCGACGTGAACATCTCTGCGATACTGGATTCCTTCTCCGTCAGTTACGATAAAAGAGTAAGGCCGAACTACGGAGGTGAGTAAAGACTCGATTTTCTCTTACGATATACGAGATCATTCGTGGATTTTATACCATGCGCAAAACTTGTCAATATATTGATTGAATATCGATATATTCGACGTGTTTATTCAATTAACGATCAATTTCAATTAACGATTAATTTACGTACGTGAAGTAATTTGCGTTGGAACAAGTTTTGCGTTCGGCACGATGCTTTTTCCGTTTCATTGTTTATGATCGTTGCACTATTACGTGAATCTAAAACGTTACCTTGCAACTAACGAAAATGAGGGAGTTAGATGACGAAAGAAACTAAATATTGACACACCGACGAAACCAATCAATTGGCGAACAAACAGAAAACCAGACTCTCTTTTAATTCCACTTCGTTCGCTGCAAGCACAAAAAAAAGCTTTTTACGTGTGCTCGGATAAAAAAAAGATAAAATAGTACCGTATTCCACTTTAATGCAGTGCTGAGATAAAAGAAATTGAAGAACAGAAGACGGTGGGTAAACGTAGGATTTATATACCTAAAAACATTTAATACACGAAATCGATACGCGATAAATCAAAATATAAAGCACAGGCTTTCGGATTGTTGTAACAATAGTGCGACATAACGGTTAAAGCTCCGGCGAAACGCTCCAGGAAATATTTTTGACGTCGCTTATCATCTCCCACGTTTTACCCTACAAAAAACGACGAGTTTTCGATGCTTTCGAGCATACTACCGTTTCCATAAAACAACTCTGACAGGAACAGCGCGGCAGCACGTGTACGCGAATCGCATCCTGTTTCCCGGCAAAGGAGTAATTTGCAGTTTACCACGCGGCTCAACCGCGCGACTACCGAAAAAGAAATACCGATAAAACGATGGCAGACAGCGTTTCTATCACGGAGATGGAAACAGCACGTGACTCCCTAAAGATAAAAGTGTAAAGCACAAAGCGTTCTCTTTTACCTCATGATCAATCCGCAATAATATACAGCTTGCACGTAATTTGTAGATACCGACTTTTGTGTGAAACAGTCGTTTCAAATAAATGCCAGACGTTTATCGACTACCAAGCGCGATACGATTTTGCAGTCGAATAAACGCGATGCTTATAAAATATAGGGTTATTAAAGAGCCATTAGTCCAGTTTCGAGTAAGCACGCTCGCTATTCGAGAGTCAGTTAGAGGCAATTAGTGCCAATGGACGGCCCGTCCCATTTTCGGCTCGATAGGCCAAAAAGCGATAGGCCCCGCGCGCGTTTAGGTCGGTCATCCTTGGATTCGCGGACCGATTATCGATGTCAAAACAGCTACAATTATAATTCACGTGTCGATGATTTTATCACGACAAAGTCGCATTTTCGGGGGTGGCCTCGTAGAGGTAGGGCGGGGCTGGAGCGCTTCGATAAAACTCGGATCGATGCTGGGACGCTCCACGGGTTGCCACGGGTTACCGTTAACGGCATCTCCTCTCGGACTACACAGAGACGCAATATCTCGTCTTCAATTACAACTTTGATTTTGATTTTACTGTCGCGTCTTAAATGCCTCCTTTTGTCACTGGGTTCTATTTCAGAACCACACTCATACTTTCGACTCTCAGTATCGCGATTGCTAACAAAATGTGACATCTCGATTTCATATAACTGTTCTATTTTTCTTCCAACCAAAAAAGAATTCAGAGTTTAATTGACCGAGAATCATTTCGGTTCTTCATTTTTGAAGAAGTTAAAAATGTTTATCGTATATTAATCCAAAATGTTCTTGTCCTCGCAGTTATAATTATTACAAGTCAGATATAAAAATCGAAAAAGCGGTTAACTGAATAATTAAAAGTTCAAATTCGTATGCTGAAGGTAGTTAAAATTATGAATTGCAATTATTAATTCTCGCAATAAAATAAAATAAATACAGTATTCAGCATATTATCATTTAATTACATTCCATGCAATTGTTAAACATGCAAACCGTTTATTTTATCTGAATATTATTCAATTTATTATTTTACAACCACAAGTTGTTTCAGCAATATTAAAACAATTAAAAATTTACTAACTGATTTTTAATGCAATAACACACTTTACCGTTGCAATTATAATGAAATCGTAGGGCAAAAATATGTATTATTAATATATCGTTTATTTTTAAAGCTGTATTAGAAAAATGCATTACTGATGACTTACTTTGCAGTAAACTCGAGTTGACAGTCAGGCATAAAAGACGATCATTTCATTTTCCGGCAGGATCAAGTATACAGGTTCCTATCTCGACATATCGCAAAAAAATGCACTAAATATATCGTCTAGATTCGAATCGCCGATATCCGCATCTCTCGCCGCTCCCGCGTATCGATACATGGAATCCCCGGAAGGATACAAGTTTCTAACATTTAAAATTTAGATCGGTACGCGGACATTACGGAAACGGACACGAGAATATCGCGGATAGACGGGATAAGCCGTTGCTCTCTTCAATACGTAGTGCTTCATTGGATATTCCCCGGAGCGCAGCCGGATTTTCAAACGCGAGCTCTATCGTTGCCATCCAAGGCCTACGGAAAATGACAAAATACGTGACGAGAAACTTGAAACGTTTGCACTCTATAAATTGACTGTCGTAATGATAAACAAAAACTTTTCGCATTCGCATTAAAAAAGAAACTCTATAACACTAAAACACAACGTTGACTCGAATTACAACAAACAAAGCAACTGAAACTTTATATATATACGTGCTTATATATATTTTATAAAATACGATATTTAATAGAGTTATCAAATATTTTTCATCAGTTCAAAAGAAAAACTGTGTAGTCTACTTAAAAGTTTATACTAAAAAATAATTTTCCAATCTTAATATAATTTACTAATAAATTTAATTCAATATAATATTTAATATTATATACGTAACGCATAATGAAAGGAAAAAAATTCATATACAAAAATATTCATAAAAAAAACATTATCGTAAAAATATTTATAGTTAGCAAATATCAATTTACGTAAGGTTGAACTGCAATTTTTCGATCAGATGGCTGATTATTAATTTTTGTTCTTTCGCAGTTACATCATATGTGTTTGAA
>NW_017259306.1:33478-35862 GCF_001594045.1 Atta colombica | reverse complement strand
TTTTTAATCTTTTTTTTTTTTTTTTTTTTTTTTCGGAGTAAGCTCTCTCATGGGCGATCGGTTTGCACGGACGAAGCATACTGGCGCGTTTCAATTAACTCGATACCACGTCAGCCGTGCGTTTTCCAGCATGTCGCGAGAAAACGTCATTGTGAAATATGTATCCCATATGGGATGTTCCTCGGCTATAGGGGCTTTAAAAACATCCTAGAAATGGAAATGAAGATATATCGGTCGAGTGGCGCGCGATGGCGTTGGCAGAGCCGTTGTTTACGAGTCAACTTTATCGCGAAAACGCCAACATGGACACGTATATCCGCCTCGCATTCCCCAACCCTTTTTCCATCCCTTCCTCGGCCTCTCTCCCCCGACAACCGAGTTCTTTCCATCTGCACCTGACTTCCCGCCCTTCTTTCACCCTCTGCCCGAATTTCGTCCATAAACTTTTCTACAGTGAGATACCGCCTGATCGGGCGCGATTACATTTTTCCGCTTCGTCTTTGCGGCCGATCAATTCGACCGACAGCTTCGATTTCGTGCCTCACATCTGGCAGCGGACTACTGAAATTTTCACGAACCCTTGTCAGGTCTTTGAATTTAGATTTCGCAAAGATTATGATAGAAATCTGAAATATCTTTATATGTCACGTCGCATTAGAAAATGCGAACGTAAATGATTGTATATAGTAATGTATTTTATTATATAGGATATAAATATATAGGATATATATAAATATATCCTACCTGAGAGAATTTCGTTAAATTAATTATTAACTATTTATATAATGTTTATTAGAAATTAAAAATAAATAATTACAAACATTAATTATGTGACATGAAGAAAATATATTTTCGAATCAATGATATCAAATGATATCAGGCATGTTAAAAAAAAAGATGAACAAAAAAAAATATTTGGTATAAATAATTTTATAACGCTTAATATCACCTTAGCTTTAAATATAATTTATTCACCTCGATAAATCCGAACGCATATAATACAAATTATATATGATACAAAGTACATCACAGCGCTGCGTAGAGAGATTAAGCCTGTCCGCAAAACCGTCGTTATATAACATTGATGACAACCGAGCACACGTAAATTAGCGCATAAATTATCAGACATCGTCTAATCGAAAGCGATTACCACTTTCCAGCGATCCATCCAACGTAGCGACCTCACCAACATACCATTTCGCATTCACAGTAAATTCACAGAACGCTACCGAAAAAGAACGAAAAAGAAAGAAAACAGATATGTGTGATACTTGTAATTAACGAACGAATGCCATAGTCACTCTCACCGTGCCGCGGCCGGAAACCGGCGACTCAGTCTTACTAACCTTCGATTTCAGGTCCTCCCGTCGAGGTGGGCGTCACCATGTACGTCTTGAGTATCAGCTCCCTATCCGAAGTGAAAATGGTACTACCTCTAGGTCTTACTCAGTAATTCTGCTGAAAGTTACATTACTATCGTTCTCGGCTAAACACAAAATCCGCCCTTCCACTCCCCCGCCCGCCCGTCGGTCTCTTCGGCCAAGCGATCATACGTTTTTTAGTGCCCGTGCATTTTCAAGTCAACGATTGCCGCTGATCGTTACTGAACTGCAATTAGCATTTTTTACCCACCGACATACATGCACAGATACACCTAGGAGACTTAGGGCGGAAACACAAAATCTTGCGTAACGCATAATGCATAATACATAAGAAAATGAATCAATCAAAGTCTTTTATTTCTTTCCTTTTCACAAAATAACAGACTCTCATTGGTTGATTTTCTTATACCTTATGCGCTATGCAATACTCTGTATTTCTGCTCTTACACGCACGGTAACACGAGTGCGGATATATATCCGGTTCTACACTGTTGTACATACACGCGCACACGAGTGTGCATTTTTCTCGTTTGTTTTCATCACCCTCGCAACGAATGAAACAATTATCGTTTTCAATTATTCAATTACATAAAGTCAGAAGATTTTATTTCATACAATATAAACTATCATTCTATTTGTGTTATGTATGTTTGCAACTATTAAAACACGTAAACATTCTGTTATTATTGTCTCTTTCTTCTCGAAACAGATACTTGAGTATCGCGCGATGGTATTTCGAGTAAATGATTTATTTCAAAAATCAACAAAGGTAACGAGAGAGCAACGCATGTTGATTCTAGTGGTCGACTCCAATGTTGATTGCATTAACAATCAACGTTGCATCTATGCGGGTGCATCTCTCATGCTATCCGTATCGCCTGAGTAAATAAATTCATTCGTATCGTTAATCACTAATTGGGGCGATACTTTCAGCGATCGAATCGGATCTTCAATAAACGACTCATTGTTTAATATATTCTCTGAAGCATGAATTATCTTCTC
>NW_017259306.1:27931-33378 GCF_001594045.1 Atta colombica | reverse complement strand
AATGTCTAGCTGGATTAATTGGAATTCTGGTCTGAAAATGGACACATCGAAATTTTTTTATTAAATCTACTAGAATAATCGCAATGGAATTGATACAATCAGAATTTTCTGATTCGTCCATTTTTAACCAAATATTTTTCTCAATGTAACGATTGATTAATTACAGCACTACAAGCTTTGTTTTAGTATACCGAAAAAAGAGTCTCGTTATACCTGCCAATTGTTAAGTGAAACAATTTCAATCAATTGTAATATAATTAAATAATTTTACCTTTACAAATATTTAGTAAATATTATCAAACGATATTACCAATGATAATACTTGCTAAATATTTGTAAAATTATGTTTGGTATTACGTATATATCTAAATATATTTAGTTGAAATTATTTTATTCAGCATTTGGTAGCAAAGACTCTTTTTTTAGCGTACGAAAGAAATTCGATCTTCGGTGAATCGAGTGGAACACTCTCAACGATTCCGGTCAGTCGTCATTACATCGGTATTGTCGTGTATTCGTTGATAGATACTCCGACGATGAAATGAATTAACTTGCACGCGCAGAACCGCATCGCTCTGGGCTATGTGTTTCTCCTTTGATGTGCTGTTCATTTAACAACGACGTTTGGGATCGCGAAAACGGGTAACACGATTACCGTAACGATTCTATGCTCGCTTCGAGGATCTCTCGTCCGCCGATACGAGGCGACATCCAATTTTTTGGCACAGTGATTTCGGAGCCAATTAAACTCAATGTAGAAGAAAACTAATCGGTGCTTTGCCAATTCTATAGTTCTTCAACATTACGAATAGCGCATCTCTAAAATGAAATACGTCTAAATGTGAAGTGAAAATTCCTCTGCTTTTAAATGCTTTTAATCGGATCAGATTATTAATCGAGATTTATATTTTTCGATTTGATTCAATGAAAGGAATAAAAATATCAAAACACATATTCATTCATTGAAATACAAATTCATGATTTCTAGACATGTGATAAAACGCAAAATTTCTATCATTTATTAATTATAGAAAATTGCTATTCATCTATTTGATTTTATGACATTTCGATGATACTTCAGATTATAATTTATGTTTTTATTTGATATCTCATCTTCAAATGTGTTGACTGTTGAAATACACTCGAGAACTAATGATTTATAGCAAGAAGAAAAATGACAATTGTTATTGTACATATCGACAATTTTTCCTCTAATAATCAATCTTTCCTTCTTCGTGATATTTTTCTTTCATTTTAGTTCACAGAATGGCAAAATTATTTCAATCGTATATTTTGACATGTAGATATTTTGTTGCTCACATACGGAGAAAATGATTTATTTTACACTCAAAACTCCTATTTATATTTATTTCATTAAAACAATTTAATTTTAAATGAACATTATTTTATCTAATCCTAAAAATTTAATTTGAATGTAATTAATTATTATACATTTCTTAAAGAACCGATTTGATTGGACTATTGCAATGACTACATTTGTTAAACTTAAAGAAATCTTTTTCTATGTGCAGGCATGATAGAAACTTTTATTTGATTAGTATGTAAACATCAATTTAGTAAACCATATATCTAAGACGCACTTCGCAACGCGCGTTATGGTGATTACGCGATGTGGTTTACCGCTTGCACTTCGAAACTACTGAAATGAAGCTAACCGAGCAGAGTCTCTCCTAACTCATTTGATATATTGTAGTACCATGTGGCTCGTCGCTTATCGCGGTACCGGTTTACACCGACGTAGGAATAAGTGTGCGCGTGTATGACCTAATACGCATTTCTCCCATACACATACAGAGACATACACGTACACTTTAGTAGCGAGCAACAGAAAGAAACAAAAATATATACTAAAAAAATGGACAAAGTACTATTTCATATTTCAGATAATATATACTGGCTGTCCTCGTTCCTCGCTCGAGAAACGGGCCTGTAGTTTCGGCAACTGAAAGCAGCGAGACTGCGTGGCTGAGGTCGCAAATCGAGCTAAATCTCGAAAAAAAAAAGAAACACAACCAACTAGACTTGCTCTAAATTATTGCGGTGTAGTTTCCGTTTAATGGAAACTAGATTTATTTCGAAAATAATCTCTCAACTAGACGTTTGACAAGATTCATATGCGCGAATTGTATTGACGTAAAACGCCCTTAAAATTATTGATACTAACAAAAGAATTTTACAGAACTGTGAACCAATAAGATAAATTTTCTCAGTTGCTCCAACTACGTTTTCGTTTTCTGCGGGCGTGGAAAAGTTAGTTCACTGATTTCCTGCCTGACTTTGAGCCTGGGCTGCCCCGAACGTCACGTAGTGTTAGAGAGAACGTGAATGAGGAGCGTCTTTTTATTGCTTTCTGCTCTCAGAAAAAAATAGTATTTTGTTCAATATATATTAAATACGCACGACCGTCCCGTTAGACCGTTTTTAGACGCTCTAGCTGCTATGCCGCGGTTGCTGAAATGGGCTGCCGCCTGCCATTACTTACAATTATTATTATTCTATGTCCCACCACCCCCGAAAGAAATCCCCGACACTTCTGTTATCTCTCTGTCGAAACACCGCACGTATCACGCGTTCGTGTACGAACACGCGAGAGAGAATAATCCGCGATCGATTTGCTTCGATCGTTATCCATCCGAATTCCTTCCAGCAGCTCTCTCGGTATTCGAGGCATTTCCCTTACATCCCCCTTAGAAGTTAAAAAAAAATAGATTTCGCCCGGAATCGACGACCGCAATGACAATGACAGCAATTCAGTGTAAAGTAACGATGTCGTTCGACGAACGTTCAACAAGACGACGCTCTCGATCGGAAGAGCGTCTAATTAATAATAGGGCGAAAAAACGATAATATAAAACAAGCCATATTTCTCCGGAATATGTACACATATAGCCACAATGAATCTAATTGGAATACGACGTGACGAATGATCGGCAAAAACAAAATGCAAAAGTGCACAGAGAACGAAAGAGAGAACGAAAGGGTGAGAGAACGAAAAGTAAAGTAAAACCACTATAAAGCGACGCGGTACAAAACGAAAAAAAAAAGTAGTAGTAAGGTAATGTCATACTGCTACGTGGCTGTGATATGTATGTAATATATACGTAAGAGCATAATGCCTATATAACGAGACAAGTATGGATGATTCTTCTAGCTTGGAAAGCAACGTGGCCGACGACGAGTCCTGTTGATTTGGTTCCGTGCAGGGTGTGAGCTCTCCTCGACTTGTTCGTTCGTGCTTTGCCTCTGGCTCACACGGATAGGTGCGCGTGAATGATATGATTTCCCTCTCCGCGCATGAACGGTGTTGTCCGATTTATCCGAAGACACGAGAGGGGCGAGGAAAAAAAAATGCCCGAATAATTCGTCCGCGCATTATCGAGTATACTCGCGGTTTATATCAATGGATTTGTATCGGAGCGCTAGTTTCGCGTTAGTTTTTTCCTCCGATAGATTCATTCGCGTACAACATGCAAAACGCGCCATGGTACGCAATACGATGTAGAGACGGTTTCAAAAGTACTTTAGAGGATGCCTAAGTTTCAAATTTCACGCGGGAGTAAAGCGCGCGTGAGTCAGAGGTAAAGATAGATTCGTCATTATTATTATTATTATTATTACAAGTCTCTAGATATCTATTTATCTCGTACACGATAGGTCGTACACGATTGAATAGAGATTGGCGGGTAATCACAGCGACCAAGGCCGGATGGTTTTGTTGATTACAGGTCCGCCCGTGGAGGTCGGCGTCACCATGTATGTCCTCAGCATCAGCTCCGTGTCCGAGGTGTTGATGGTACAGTTTGCATTCAAACTCATACAAACTCGACATCGACAATTGCCCGTTCATTTATTTCGTCCAGTCTCGCAAACGATCACCTTCTCCTCTCCCAACCCGCTCGTATCCATCGTATAAAAAAGCAACGGGAACGCCCATTTCCGCCCGACACAGCCGTTTCGCATTGCGATAGTCCACGCTCGATCGTAATGCCAAAATTGTGTCGATATCGCTTGAAAAAGAATGTTTAACTCTGACGTTTAATTGGACCGATCGTCATACATCGAGCGTGCCTATCGTGGAACCGACGACGCCCACCATCATTGATCAAATCAGCTTACCAGTCGCGCCACTTGCTTCCGATAGAGTATCATCTGTTTCGGTTTGTTTGTTACTGCATAACAATGACACGGATATTCATGTAAAAATATCTATGTCAATCGAAACATATGTAGATATTCCGTGTAGACCGTCGAAATTTCATTGGTAGATCGTTGAATGTAATAAAAATATCAATAGTAATAAAAATATCATACATTCGTGAAGTAGTACATCGACCGAAAAGTCATAGAACGCGTACGGTTAAAAGAAATATATATGTTTTTTATACGTATTAATTTTTCACGCGTAAAGTCTCATATAAAGTAGCATCGTAAACTAGCAATATCTTCGCGTGCATATGTTCACATCTGCTTAAATCTCGAGTCGTTCTCGATATCTGTTCGCGGAAAGGTGCACCAGGGGAAATACATGCGACTCGCATAGCGATGTTTATGTCGGCAGCAAGGGGCATATCGACACACAGCCATACGTATACTAAGCTATACACATACATATACACATCTCATGTATGTACGTTCATACACGTGGAGATATATATACACACAAGTGACAATAGTATACACACATAGACGGCCTACTAACCTACGTTTTTATAGCTCGTCACAGTTGTTTGGTTGGCTGAACTGTTACAAGGGAACCTTGCTACGTTCCACAGTCTTCGCAAGATATATTCTTGTCCACTTCGTTTATGGTTTATGATTGAGTCGTTTGATGCGATTTGCGATGTTCTTGTTGCATGGCCCTACCCGCGGTGCTCGAGCCGACGATAAACCGGCGGTTTCGTTTGTTACGCGAAAATCTAACAATAAGTGGAAAAGTTTCAAGAGAGACTCGATGAACGACGTCGTCGCCAGCGGAATAGTGACGGCAAATGCACAACCTTTTAATCCCGCGAGAGAACATTAAATCCTCTTCGTGATATCGCGTCGCTGCGAATCATTTCTCGTTTGAAAGGATCGTATTTATGTCAAAAATCCGAGCTCGACTTACCGTCTTTCCGGAAAATCCACGAAGCGGAAATCTCATCGGGCTTCTCTCTGTAACACAATATAATATGTAGTGTGTATTATTGAAAGTCGACTTCCGACTAACGAGGATAACATATATATATAAGAAAAAATGAAGTATAACGATAATGTCTTATGTTCAATATGTGATTAATTAGCAATTAATTGAATTTCGGATCGAGCACCGTAGGCCGCACCGTTGAGACACGTCGTATACGCGTGATCGTACACTCTTATGCTACATCTGTATATACGAAATACATAAAAGTGTACGTACGCGTATCCTGCGTTATTGGTACACG
>NW_017259306.1:26154-27831 GCF_001594045.1 Atta colombica | reverse complement strand
TATATATATATATATATTCGTATTTGTTTCTCAATATTTAAGGTATATAGCGGCACCGTACAACGTATATTGTGTATTACGCCTAATCCTGTAGTAATCGAAGATATTTTGTTCCGGTATCGACATTCAGATTCAAACTGGCACGAAACTGGATCCATTCTCTATCAAGCGCATTTCGAAGTACGCTCGGATTGTCGACTCTTAATCCGTTTCTCTGATAACAATTATATCAAAAATCAAACCGAGGAATCTCTAGTATTCTGACGTAAACTAATCGTCGATCATCCAAAATTGCACATATTCATACGAATGAAAAGAATCGAAAATAATGCGGGCAGTTCGCGAACTTGTTTGTTGGCGACCGATGCCAACGATTCGTTGATTTTCAGTCTAAAGTTTTCAAAGCCTTCGGTTCATGATGAATTCCAGGATAGTGATAACATTGATTTACCGCAGCCCTTGAAACACTTGATTCTATCCTACGAGCTTACGGTCGACTCTCTTTCATGTATATTTGACATAATCGTGCGCGGGGAAATGGAACCCGTTCGCCCGAAAGATCCAAAGTACGAGTTTGGAGCTGAATGTACGAGGCTGGACCCCAGGTGTTGAGCCCTGTGCGGAAACCAAATCAAGTCGACACTGTCACCTGGGACGTGACGCGCGAGTTTTTACACCCGCTGGCGAGTTTCCATTTTACGTATCCCTTTCCCTATCTTTTGTCTCGTTTCCCTATCTGTCCTCATCGCCAAGCGACTTCCAATAGTTCCAATGTCCATCCCTCGAGGGCTATTCTTTGGACTCTCCGGCCGACATATTTGCGAACAACGAGACTATTTTCCTACCAATTTATCTTCCCTTTCATCATTCGCCTTCAAAAAAATTGACGAACATAAGCAAAGAGAATAATACGGTGAAAGCGCTTTTATGCGCTCGTTGATTGTAGTCCTCTCGGCCGGATGAGACCAAGAAAAGAAGGATAAAGCGGGAGTGAAAAAAAGCAAGAGAGGAGAAAAAGTATCGATATAAGATACCCCGCGGCCCTCGAAAAACGAGATATTTTTTTTCGCCCTGTATCTCCTTTCCATCCTCGGCCAGCCGATGATTATATACCAAATGAAGAGTATAGCTCGTGCGACGTTGCGACTACATCGAGACTATACTGATACTTATAATTGTATTTGCATATATATCTCGTATATATCTATGCTATTATATCGTAAATATACTATGACACCTATATGAGCTGTGTCATTGTCAGTGTGTGCAGTGCGCTTCTGGTTGCTATGAATCACGTCACGCTATATATTGTATATATTATGACTTCTCCGAGCGCGAGCGCGTGTTACGTGCACGCGCGCGCGTGTCCGCGGTATATATATATATATTATGTGTGTGTGTATGTGCGTGTGTATGTGTGCGTGTATATACATGCACACGTGCGTTTGTGCGCACGAAAAGCCTTTATTGTACTGTGTGTACTTCTCGGTGTGCATATGTGTGTGCGTAACACATGACCACGGGTCTATGTGCTTGCGCGTACACATCGTGATAACTCGCGCTCGTCGAGGCGCGATAGACTCCGAAATGGAGTGTTCCTCCTCGTACGAGCCCCTCTCGCTTCCATCACTTGTTGTTCACAACGCTACGCCGTTTTTTCCATTTTTTCTATTCTCT
>NW_017259306.1:24043-26054 GCF_001594045.1 Atta colombica | reverse complement strand
CTCTCTCTCTCTCTCTCTCTCTCTCTCTCTCTCTCTCTCTCTCTCTCTCTCTCTCTCTCTTTGGATCAATTGGCCTACGAGCTTTTGCCTGAAACGCTTCCACAAAGCTTCTCTCTTGTTCTTTGTTTTTTATGCTACGATTTGCGTGTGATAGAGATGCTTGCGCACACCTGCTCACATTCCTCTCGGAAATGTTTCACCAGCAACGAGACGCGCGTACCTGTTCGAATTGCTCGATTTACACCCAAATACATCGCGCAAGATTTGCGTGCGTTGAGATAAACGTGAGAAATATTTTCACGTATAGTTGACCAATGAACAGATACTATTTACACTGAAATATTTCGGTACTTACAAGACGTATTAATTTCACTGCACTTAGTAAATAAATCTTTTGCGCATTTCCAAATATAATAACAACTACACTACTATTTTTTTTCTAATGTTTCCTCTAAAAGAAATCTTATTGATCTCATTTTTCATAACTATTTTTAACGTGTATAAAAAAATAAATAATTTGCGCTGAACAATATATCGCGATAGCTTGAAAATTGAAAATTACACATATGAAAAATGGAAAGAAACGAAAAATAGGAACTATAATAAGCCAAAAGGAATAAGAATTTGGAGACGAATTCTCGTAAATGTGTTCGCGTGGGAGTTGTTGATCAGTTAATCATACACGAAGATTTGTTAGCGCGGCAATTACACGTCACAATGTAACCGCAGTGCGCCTGAAGAGTTGCCAGAAATGCGAACGATGACAACTTCTGTTCCATATGATATCTCTGCAGAATATTTCAAGGTCTTTCATATTCACTAGAGCATTTGCGCGCGTTTACCGCAAGATTAATTACCTATCATATATTTTGAATTTTCAAATGTTACACGTACTATTAACAATATGATGCAATCGAATCGGTACATAAATTATCTTTCATGGCTATTTGCACAATAAAATCACATCAATCAAATCGTTCGATTCTTTATTTGTGACTTCAATTAAAGCACAATTGACGATAAAATTTCTAAAATAAATATACGATGGAATAAGCCGAGAAACGTGCCACGCACATTGAATATCATTATCTTCATAACGACACGATGTGAATAGCAGGAAAAGTCTTCGCGCACACGTCATCGAAGAGGATAACAATGCCTCACCTCGGGTCAAACTCTCTCTCTCTTGTCATGGAACCGTGACATCTTATTAGATTTGTAAAATTCCGAACTTTATTTCTAAAATTCATTGTTTAACTTTTTACAATTTATTTTACGCCTGCTGATAAGAACTTCCCTAATAATTATTATAAAATTGGTTGCCAGCATCATATTTTGCTGATTATTAGCGAATTCGATTAGACGCACTCAATGCGCACCGGTGCGTATTAAAGCCGTCACAAATTGCCGTAAAGATATGTTCAATATAAATATAGAAACGGATTAAACCGATTAAACCGTGAAATCCTCAATGCATTTTATTGTGCTGTTAGGTAAAATGTGTATTTTATAATTCGGAATACTTGTATCTCACTTTTACACCCGGATTAAGTCAGTGTACAACGGTTTTATATGATCAATGCGCACTAGTGCATTCAACTGAATTCGCTGTATAATTGAGCGATAAAAGATGAGCAAACAAAATAAGACAAAAAATAAAAATTTAATTATAATTCCTATAAAAAATTGAATCTTATTATATATATTTCGCAATGAATTTAATTCTCTACATTTTTAATTGTGAAACATAAGATTCAAAAGATTCATTTCAGAGATAGTAGAGAGAGTTTCTACATCGTTCTATTCGTTCTGTCATCGTTATTTAAATACGTCATGTTCCATGTCTATGCAAAAAAAGAAGAAATTATCCATAAGTATTAAATTAACATTCATTACTAGAGATTTTTTTATAAAGACGATATGCTAAGATAACGATCGGAAATTTCAAAGGTGCTATTCTATCCGCAATACAACACTGTCCTTATACAGCGTGTAGTGCATGAATTTTATG
>NW_017259306.1:19213-23943 GCF_001594045.1 Atta colombica | reverse complement strand
ATATGTAGTCACTATACATACACGGTCTCCACACCTTATCTCGTTCGCGTGTACACACGAATTATACTCGCGTCGCGAAACTCCTGTCCTGTGATTGAACCTACGTCGGCAGGAATCTCGATGCTCACGAGGCGTGCAGGTCACGCGTATGTTCTCGCATAAGATTACGAGTCATAATCGTGCCTAGCATCGTAATTATAAACTATTAACTCACTATCGTAACTGTGCGCTTACAGGCAGGCTTGTATCAGATTCTTAACGTGGCTTTGTAATATAAGACTAATTAGAAACAATTGTGTGATAGTGAAACAATTGTGATATTACAGTAATAAATCAAATGAAATAGCATGTGGCTTATCAAAAAGTAATTATAACGATGAAATGATCAGCACATATTTTGAACTAATTAAAAAATAATAACGAAAAATATTTAATTTATTAAAAAAAATATAGCAACCGTGTATATCTATCCATATTATCAATGACGCAAAAAGTCATAATATAATTTTCTTTATATTTTGTACGAAACAAACTTAAACTATAGCTTGTTTAAAATCTTCAATCAATTATAATTTAACAATTATCAAATTCTGTTATAGTTTAATCCAGTAATATAGTAAGGTAACAAAACCTCATGATATCAAACAAGTTTTAACATTCTACTCAGGATTTCTTGCTATAATAGGAAGGCGATTAAGAAACTTCTATTTTGGTTAATAAATCTCTACTCATTTATGGTTTCAGTTAGTTCAGTATTTCAACTTCCGCACCCATATGAATAAAGATTTCAGCGAAATCGGCAGTAGAGCAATTTAGAAAGCTCGCGACATTGCCAACGAGTTTATGTCGGCATAATAACATATTATTTACATTGTATTATAGTGAATTTGGTCACTCGTACTATAGGTATTAGATCAGTATAATAATTTAATTGATAAACCATAAATTAATATAGGGCAATTAGGAATCCGCGCTGTAATCGATGCACTTAAATTATTAGATGAATCAGTAGATAGATCAATATACATTAAATTATATAAAATAAAAAGCAAAGATATAATATAATCAACTTTGATAATGAAATAATACATGTAAATTCCATTAAATGACATAAAAATAACGTTACTGGATACTTAATTGTTTAAAATATTTATATCTATGCTTTTTTACATTTAATTTTGCTCATTTCATGTATAAAAGCTTTTAGTATGCACTAATCTAGTGTAATGCAAGAAATCAAATTTACTATTAGATAATTAGAATTATTGATGATTACATCATTTTCATATATGGAAATAATTTCTTAATATCTCCCGATTATTTCCATTGCAATTATGAAAGTTTAAAGTTCATCTCTTTTATTATTATAGTGTTTTTATAGTATCATGAAGGCTAAAGTTTCATATAAATCATCCACTAACGATGAATAATTATAAAATCTCTAACTTAATTTTATTTAATTTATATGCGTAATTTTTATCTGTCTAAACTAAATTCTCTTGTCGCGTGTAATACGTTGTTACGTATTAGTGCAATTAGATCGCAAATTATTTGTTAAAGAAATTAAATTTAATAAATAAAAATATTTGTCAAGCTCGCGTTTAATATAATTTAATATCGTAAGGATTTGGTAATGGAATAGCATGGTCGTCAATCACGGTTTACCCGAAATCACTTTCGTCCGAGTTGCTCTCACACGTCGCTCAAGCCTAAGGATAAACGCTCTTGCGAGTGTGAGACCCAATGATGGAGCGTTCTACAAAGCTCTCGAAGTTACCGTCGCAACTTTGGACTTTATAGCCGCGCCGCGCCGAATTAGCCTCGCTTCATTTCACAGCGTGAGGTCAAGTAGAACACCGGAGGAGGTCTGGATATAGGGTCACGTAAACGTTAAGTGGCCGATTCTTCGTATTACGATAACACGATGAACCGTCTCGTATAAGTTTTCAGAGATGCCTGTCGACGTACGCGATCCCAAATATATTTCCTCTCCCGTACTTTAATTCTCCTTGCACGAATATCTCTTCCGATCGACACGTTACATCCAAAACGACGGCCGCATCGTAAACGCGGGCGGCTAAATTATACCACAATTGTTATTTACCTGGCACAACTTTGCGTTCCTTCGCGTAGAAACGCATATGTCTTTTCAATCTCTTCAAATTTTATACGCTCAGACTCATGAGAATAACGAGGACTAACGTAGCATTTCAAATTGATCTTTATATGCTCTGTTCAAAAAGTATGCAAACATCAAAAACACTTCTTAATATTTCTAATAACTAATTAACAAATTATTCGTTGAAATTAAGAATTTGACAATAAGAAAAGCGCATTTTATGAGTTATTAATATTTTTTATTTCTCGAATATCTGTTTTGAAAATGCAAGTAATATTAAGTTTTTAATTATCTTTGTATCTTTAAAAAATATGAGTATGGATTTAAAACCATGGTAATGTTCATATAATTCTCACCATGTTGATGTTAATATTTACGCCAACAGGATTTAAATCCTCCAATATTTATATTGACATTGGCGTGATGTTAAAATCCATGATGTTAAAATCCATGATATTAATCTGCACCATATTGATAATACTTAACACTAATATGATGAGAATTATTATACATACAGATACGTTATTGTGTATTAAATCCATACTTTTAAGAGTGTATAATATCTATTATTATTATATTTATTTCATTATTAAATTGTTAAATTTACTCATTTTATTTTTATGTTATTTTTGGAATATTTTTGCAGCCAGTGTGACACAAGAGCGTATCTCTGAAAGAAACCGAGTATATTAAAAAATTGTAATTAATTTTAAAAGTACATTATATTTACTAAAATGCATTTACTTAGTTATGGCATCCAATTACCATTATCATTAATAATAACCTGTCATCATGTTTTTTTATAAAATTTTCATAAATATAAAAATGACATTGATCAATGGATTGGCCTTCCCAATTTCCAGACGCAAATCCGATTAAAAATATCTGATCAATCATAAAGATGAATATGCTTTGAGAAATACGAATATTTGTTTTGAAATAGTTATCTTTGGCATTTACCCAAGCATTTTTGGTTTTTAACCAAATCTTTAATTGAAAATCGTAGAAAGCATGTCATAACTAAGTAAATGCATTTTAGTGAATGTAATATATTTTTAAAATATAACTTTATTTTTTTTAATATACTGTGTTTCTTGCAGAGAACTCTTGTGTCATATAATGCTAACTGCATATATTACATACAAATTTTTATTTAAAAGATACATTAATAATAACTCAGCGAATTGCATATCAGTTTTCGGAGCAATCATAAAAATACAATAAAAAAATACGCTTACGTGAATCCTCGTATTTCTCTAATATATCTGTGAACACAAACGACTACCAATCTAATAAGTCACCTGTGTCGTACCAGGACTTCACGTTGGATTTTTACTTTCGACAATTCTGGACGGATCCACGACTCGCGTTCAAGCCGCGACCGGGCGTCGAGACGCTCAGCGTCGGTTCAGAATTCATCAAGAACATTTGGGTACCCGACACCTTCTTCGTCAACGAGAAGCAATCGTACTTTCACATCGCTACCACCAGCAACGAGTTCATTCGCATTCACCACTCGGGAAGCATCACGCGTAGCATACGGTGAGTATAACATTAATTAAGTACAAATTTATATCCATAGCTCTCACAATTATATACATATATATATATATATATATATATATAATACATACATACATACACATATAACTTTTACGTAGTAATATTTTTTAAGTGTCAAATTCTTTTTTATTAATTAGTAAATCCAAGTTTAAAAGTCATCTAAGCGGATCTTTTTTTCTACCATAATGACGACGCTTAATTTAAATGATAAAAAAAGAAAAAATATATGATATGCTACGTTAGATAAATAATAAAGGTTAAAAGGTCTTTCTTTCTATATTCATGAGTCAATTAAGTAAATTTAATCCTGTTACTTTCATTGTCCGAGAGAAAACGTACATGATATTTTTCGCCGACTGTAAATCGAGCTTCTCATTATCCTCTATCATCATAGAACATTCGTGACACTTCTGGGACCAATTGTATTCGGCACAACAAATTTGTTCTTTGTAGCGGCCTCCACCCCTTCTTGTCTGACACAACTCGTATCATTTCTCGTATTTATCTCCCTTTCGAGCACCTAGGAGTGTTCTGGTATTAACGCGCCAGCTATATTCAGGCGATCCATGCATACCTAACTTGCACTCCCTCGCGCAATATCGTTCCATTATATTACATCCTCGACTTCCGGATCGGAAGTACCGAATCGAGCCGCTCGCTGTCGGGAACGGAGGAAGAATATCGATGAAGCAACGAGCGCGCGCTCATTTGCGTGAATAATTCTTCCCTGCTTCTCTCAGAGCATAAGTCATCGATCACTGTCTACATGTATGAATCATGCGATACGTATGTCTGTAGAGTTTCGTATAATACGTCTCATCGACAAGACAAGAATAGTATTAACGGTACGCATCGAATCGATATGGATTGGTTTTCATATCCGTTTATCCTGATGTGACTCGGGCGTAATGAGGTCTACTACGAATTAATTTCTGCACATTGATTCAACGTTACTCGGATGCAAATGGATTGGCATTTGTATATCATGAAATATTTTGTTAAGAAGCAATTGTTAACAAGTTTTGCTTGAATATGTTTCAGCTTAACG
>NW_017259306.1:13771-19113 GCF_001594045.1 Atta colombica | reverse complement strand
ATATATTATATATATATATATACATATATATATACATATATATACATATATATTATATAGATACATACAAACGAACGAAATTAATAAAATAAAATAAAATAATTTCACAGAATTCGACATTTTCGCTACTACTTCTATTCGACTTCTATAGAATAGAACGGGACTTTTTCGTTCATTTTTCGATAATATTTACGATTCTGAACAGCACATGCTGATTATTAAAAATTATACTCATGATCTCAAGGAATAATCATGACTGTATAATATAATTATAAGCATTGCAAAAAAGATATTGTTTGCTATCATAAATTTTCGTATGCATATTACCTACTTCAAAGTTGAAACTGATGGAATAGTCCCAATCTACTCTACTAACATACACATACTTTTACGCATATTATAACAGAAGTCAGAAAGACCTGTGCACTTCAACAATATATTACTTCTCAAAATGACAATCGACTCGCCGTATCTTTTTGACGTCAATCATCGAGCACGTGCACGTAATTTTAAAAGAGAAAAATTGTTGTCAAAAGCTTCTAACAAATAGAGAGTCAATCAAAGTAAATGTAATTCAATATGTAAGATGTTATTATAATATTCCTTTCATTAAACTTATTATTAGATCGTAAAGCTGTTAAACATAATAGCATCATTTGATAGAAATAACAATTGAAATCTTTGAAAAATTACTATTAGTATCAATTGTATCTCTAAAAAAGTCTGCAATGTTACTCTATCGTTATGATTAGCCATATATCCGTTTGGTCATATCTACTGTTCTCGCTGAATCAGATTGTAAAATAAAAACGAACGATCAATTCCAGCATGTGAACTCGTGCATGTAACTCGAGGATAACGCCGAAAGCGATACGCAGAAAATATCCTTATCAATAGCCGATTGTCGCTGATTCAATGCGATTCAATTGTACATCGCTTTGAACTCTTTTTTTTCAGATAAAGACATAGAAAGACGCTTCTACTATGTGTATATTTGCGTCAAGCATTAAAAAGAAAGAAAACTTTGTGCTCTCCCTTTATTACACGCTCACACAGAGAATACTGTCAACTTCCACAACCCGTCACTCTCCATTTTTTCCTCCCTCCCTTCTTCCTCCCCCAATATGCCTCCCCTCTCGCCTTTTTCTCGACATCAGGTTTTACTTCCTTCTTTCTTTTCTATCTTTCCCTCTCTATCTGTCTATCTGTCTGTCTGTCTGTCCGTCACTCGCCACTTCACACGCTCACTCACACGATCAGTCAACCACACAAATGAGAATCACTCCCATTCACCTCGTTCACTCACTCGCTCACTCACCCGCTCTCACTCACACACACTGGTTGGGTTTCTTTTTTTATTCCATACACGGTGATTGTACGTATGTAACAACATGGACTTGCAGAATCGGACATTTATTGCAGCCTCTTCCTTTTCACTTTTCTCTCGCAAAGCGCGCGCGAAAGTCGATGAATGAAAAAAAAAAGTGAATATACGATTTAAGTAATCCAATAAATTCTTTCTTCTCTTCTAAATTCTAAAAAGAAATAAAAAAAGAGAAGATGATTCTCTTTAAGATTAATAATGCACTCTCAAATAAGCGGAACCGAAAAGCACATGTAATCTCATTTGTTTCACGCAGTATGATTAACAATAAAAGCCCGATTTTGTTATTGAGCACAGTGTGCGGTCAATAAGTACCTTAATAAGGAGCTTCGATGCGCCATGCCGTTACAACGGCCTCTGTATCGATGCGTGCACTGTATACACAACTGAGTCGTCGACGAAACACGTCTCGATTAATCGAGTCGCTCCGTTAGACTATAAGCATAGAAACCGTAGGTTGACCAGGAGCTATGATGCGCTGTGGGAACATCCCAATGCGCGGAGACACATATGAGAAGATCAGATTATCACATACGTGTGTGTGTGAGTATGAGTGAGAGTGTGAATGCGCGCGCGTGTGTGTGTACGTCAAAGTGTGTGGTAGCGCTAACGTTTCACTGTCACGAGCTCGTGTTGATTGCCGTCACTACTGCAAATTGCACGGTGTGTTAATGTACAAAAAGGCAAGAGAATTTCAAACGTCTCTTTCACGAATTGTTTCGTCATTTATTCTCATACGCGTTTACATCATAAAATAACTACCGTTATTCATTAATACTGATATTATATAATAATTCGTGTTCTGCACAAATTATCTGAATAAGTCAACACAATACAGTCAAATTGAAATCAACATCATAGTGATTATATAATGAATAATTAAAAATATACACAAACAAATCACATATGATAACAATCGCATTCATAACGTATTTTTGCAGAAATGCAAATACAAGATTTATAAGGGTAAAATTTTGAGATGCTGAAAATGGTTAACGTTAATAATTGCACGCTTCTCATTTGACATCTTCGGTCATGCTAGGCATACGGAAACCATACTGATTTATACAGGATGATGGAAAAAGTTTGTCTTCAACTCGCCCCCGCTGAAAGATCTATATTAAAACTCAGTCGTGGAATAGGGTCGAAGGGTCACCGGAAGTCCAGCATACGAGATACCACAAGGAGTCCGACCAAGTTAGTCGATTAGTTTCGTCGAGTAGAAAGCTCGGACTTTCGCGGACGCCCTTTCGCCCCTTAATTGGTCGGACTGTTCGAATACAAGTTATTACGATCGTTATAAGTTGTCGTGATACATTCCCATCACGAATTACAGGAGAATGCTCGCACAAATCATTAAACTTTCGAGATGATTCGTAAGATTTACAGGCTTTCATTAACTTTTACTTAACTTCGATTGAATCTTTGCCGTTTTCTAATCGAAGTTTTCCACGAAGAAGTAAACAGGCAGCCAAACCTCAACTAAAGTTAATCAATGTCAATAGAATGATTACTAAGAAGATAAATATCGCTTTGTGCCGTAAAACAATTAAGATTAATAATTTGATTTAATATTTCTAAAAGCTTTTAAGACTTTATTTCACAGATATACATATTCACTAATCTTAACACATTATTCTTTGCTTAGAAACTACCAAGGGATGTAAGCTAATAATATTACGGCCGCAAATCTCATGTGGTTCAACTTTATGATTGGCCCAAATTCTTGGTTCCTATTTATAATCGTAAATTCAATTTGACAGACGTTTCTGAGTGCGAATTTTGCTTGAAACGTATCGCGGCTGATGAGATCTATAAAAAGAAAAGACAGAAAGGCGCCGAATTTGTAGAACTCTAGAGAATTTCTTGATTAGTTTCAGATAGAAAAGTGTCGGGTCACGAACATCGTTTCGCTCTTAATTTAACCATTAAACGGGATATTATTACCTCTCATGATATCGATTTTGTATCTCCAATGTTGAACAAGGGTACTAGTTTGCGAGTATTTTTGCAATCGTCAATTTCTCATGGTCTTTCAACATACGAGCGAAGTAAAATTACTCTCATCTTATCTTACTCTCATGTTTCACTAAATCCATTTCGTAAAATATACAGAATCGTGCAGTACCATAACCAAGGATGAGAGCAGACGTACAATTTGCAGTAATCACAGATCATAGCAGATCGCATATCGTTACCGCATATGCTCGTCGACATGAAACGACTGCGACTTTCACGGCAAAAAGCGATAAAGATTCGAATTCTGCATTTCTCGTGAGATAGCTTCAACCATCAAAAAAGAAAAATACGATACGCATCAAATTCAACTATCAATACGTTTACAGGACACGCTTTGTCACATCCTACGCAAAGACCGTATGCGAACGTATACGTTTACGAGCATCCTCCGAAGGGTCTCCACTCTACCAAGCTATTGCTGACCGTGAGTCGTCACGTCGGTCTTAGTTGAACGCGTGATTTCTCGAAGGTCGCTCGGTCATTCGACAAATGAATACGAATAATGACCGTGTGCACGTACCTACCATTGAATATCTAAATACACACGACGTCTCCTCTTTCTACACTCTGTCGCCTGTCAAAGAAAAATTTCTCGTGGATTACATACGTGCAATATATACAACAATAACAATCATTAAAACTATAATAATAATCATTTATCAAGGAGCTGCGTGAATTGAGCGAACATTTTTTATTTTATTTATGCTCGACAATAACAGAAACATTGAATAAAACGTATGTAGTCCACGTACGTAATGAATACATCTATATAGAGAATGGAATCCGTTCCATCTACGAGATTGACGGTGATTTCCTGCGGAAAAGACTTATATGTTCAGAGAGAGAGAGAGATCACGCTGAACTAGATATACCACTAAAGCACACGCACAATTGTAAATATATACATACGAGAGCTCTCGGCGCGCAGTCGCCGTAAATCGACCCCGAGATCAAAAACGCGACGAAAGTGCGCTGTTCAAACACTATCACTACTTTGCCACTCTCTCACCACTACCACTGACCACCGCCATCACTTAACTTATCACTTTACCAACCCTTCTTCCCCGAACCTGAAAGGCCTCCGACATATAGCACTGAGCCTCGTGTCCGGGGACGTAGTAAGGGCCGACGACGGCCAGCCCCGAAGGAGGTTAAATCCAAAATCGACGTGTCGACAATGGTCCGACCGAATTAAAACGCATTGTGCATCTAGCCCAGCGCATGTAAGAAAGAAAATACTGTAACATTATCCATGGCGTACCAGGCTGTGGTCACGTTATCGGTATGCCTATGAATTTGCTTATAATTTGATTTTGATCTGCGACTTGTTCCGGTATACGTCCCTACTCTCCCCTACCCGCCCTCTGAGCAACTTTTGTACGTATAGTAGAGCAATAGATATTATCTAATATACATATATGGTGCGGCAACCGCATGTATCGGCATGTAATTATTTAATTTGGTCTACCTCAGAACAGGATAAAAAAATAAGTAAGTGATATATTTAAAGGTATATAGTTCGTTACTTTTCTTTTTCTTTTTCGTAATGACGTTTTCGTAATGATAATTGTCTGTTGAAAACATTTTTTAATAGCTTTAACTTCCACATAAAAATATCATTCAAAAATTTTTGTAATTTTTCATCAGTAATGATTGCTTGACAGATAAATCGCACTTTCCAGGAATTTCTACACTCTAGATCTAGATTATTACATTACGTAAAAGTAAAAGAAAGTTCATCACAGGAACACAATTCCTTTTTAATGTATATACACACCAAATGCCTGATTTATTGAATCCTAATTCAAACCTCGATAATTCGAAAAGGCCTCGATAATATTGTTCAGGGATAACATTTGAATTTTAATGGGACCATATGGAAGTCGGTATGGAAATTCGAATTTCTCGCAAAACATAGAGCATGGAGAATGGAGCATGC
>NW_017259306.1:11684-13671 GCF_001594045.1 Atta colombica | reverse complement strand
TATATATATATATATTTATGTAAATTTAAACATGTAAACCTAATCCTCCCGAGCCTGTATGTGTCACTGTAGCATGTCGAGCACAAAACTCTATTTTTTCTTTCTGCTTTTTTCTCCATATCTACTTATACACTCTCCACTTTTCGCCTTAAACCCTTAAACTTGCTGCCACTACCATAGTCCTCGGTATTTTGCTAATGTTGCCGTGTCCTTCTCCCTGCAGTATTCAACAGCCACTATCACGATCTTCCTCTCGTTCTTCTCTTCTGACCTTTTTACCCCTCGTGATGCTTAATGTTGCCCCAGGACCTCTTTATTAAAACTTTGTAAAATCAATTTTTATCTGCGCTGCACTCAATTATGCGACGATCATCGGCAAAAATAACGAACGAATGAACGAATAAATGCACGTAATATTTTCATAAATATTTTTTTAGACGTGATCATTCTTGCTCGCGAATGTAATTTCTTAATTATATAAATTTTTTAATTTATTTGCATATAATGAATATTTATAATAAGAAATGCAATTAAACGTGAAAAAAGAAGTTAAATATTGTATAAAATATATCTAAGACAATGTGTGTAAAACAGCTTCACTATTCTCTTATTAATGTAACAAATATATATAAATTTTTATATTAGATACTACGAATAAACAAAACTTGGTATTTCTAGAGTTTCGAATCGTTAGTGTTGAACACGCCTGTTGCGAATCATAATGTCATTACCGAAATCATGATTTTGCGCGACGCCGCATGCAACTGTGTCCACTGCAGAATCGCGGCGTACCGAATATGATGCAAACGAGATGGTATTCAAAATCGGATTCCAAAAACAAAAGCAATTAATCTGGCACATTCGGAGGCGTACCGCTTAATCCATGTTTGGCCGATGCTCGCGCAATGTAGCCACCACCGCGACGGAATGCCACTTTGGTGCCTGGAATGCGGTGTAACGATCGTAATCACCTAAGATTCAGTTACGGAGGAATGTTTCTCGATGTGGTATGTACGTGCTGGAGGCCGCGCGGAGAAATTAGAGAACAAATAAGCGCAAATTATGATCGATAATCGCCAAAACTCGATCGCAGGATACTTTGGATTAGTAGGAATGAACAATAGACGAATCGCCAAGATCAGCACGCTGCATTTATCTCACAGAGAAAGAATCTTTATCTCACAATGCAAAGAAGAATATCATTGATTGATGTTAATTTCCGCGTGGCCTTGGATGTAATGACCGTAAATTCGGTTTTGAAAACATCAGAGACGCTTCAGAAGGCATTATTTTATAATTAAAGAATCAATCAATAAAGATGTCAATCAATAAAAATGAATCAATGCAAAATATTCCAAATTCTTTTTATATAAATAAAGTATCAAAAGCCAAAACTCATACAAGATAAAACTGTCTCTATATATACTTACACCATAAATTTAAACTTTAAGAAGAGATTCAGAATTCACAACAGCTCTTCTCTTTGATATTAGTTTTATGGAAAAATTTTAGAGTACTCTTTTCGAACTTTTGAAAAATCACTGAATGACTATGTTAAGATATCACAATGCCTATCTCGATGACGTTTATGATATGATGGCACGAAGGGCATCCTAAATCGATTCCACGTGAAAAGAAATTTATGCGACGGAATTGAATCATGATGCAACGGGAACCGCTTTAGATGCTCGCGCAATAAGTTTGCTTCAATTACTGTATTCCCCGAGGAACCCGCCCTTCCATTCCAAACTGAACACTACCTCAGTGTCTAATTATTGTATGTTAGAGCGAAGATATTTGTGTTCTTGTTCTCCCGGCAGTTGGATACACAATGCGCGATATTCGGTACAAATGGAACTCCGGCCTACAGTCGGTCGGCATCTCGAACGAGGTGGAACTACCGCAGTTTCGCGTGCTCGGTCACAGGCAACGACAGACAACCATACACCTATCTACAGGTAGATATTCCCCTCTTATTCGTTCTTCC